>NW_011499920.1:624038-665946 GCF_000495115.2 Populus euphratica
TAACCTTAAAAAATAGTTTAATTGGTTAAATTTTGAATTTATTTTTAAATAATTATTAATTTAAATTATTTGAAGACTACTAGAAATTTATTCAGTTATTAATTTTAGTCAATATATACATATATATATATATATATATATATATATATTTAAAATATACACAATCTAACCGTGTGTGTGTATGTGTGTGTATATAAGCCATAAAATGCTCTGCTTCATGCTTCCCGTGGGTTTTTTTATTTTTTATTTTTGTGTTTGAAAAGTATGTTTATAAAAAGTAATTTTTATAATTTTTTTTGTTTTTCTAAATTTTTTTAATGTAATGATATAAAAAATTAATTATAAAAAATAAAATAAAAAAATATTTTTTATTTTATAAATCAATCATTGCTACAATATTAAACAGGTGGTTAAACACAAAGACTAAATATAAGAGTAGCTGTGAAAATTCATATGCATTTGAAGTAATGACCAATTTATCATATTATTAAAAAAACTAAATATCTCTTATTATTTTAGAAAAAATAATAAATCACAAGTTTTGATATTCAATTGACAATTGAATAATAGATTGGAGGCTAAAGTGAGGTTATCTTATTATTTTAGCTGTGAAAATTCATGTGCAATTGAAGTAATGACCAATTTATTATATTATAAAAAAAACTAAATATCTCTTATTATTTTCGCAAAACTAATAAATCACAATTTTCGATATTCAATTGACAATTGAATAATGGATTGGAGGCTAAAGTGGGTTATCTTTTAATCTCAAAATCAATATTTGTTTTATATTTTATTGAACAAGTGCCATCTTATTTCAAAAGTTCTAAAACACCAGCATTTATTTAAATTAAAAATGTATTTCATATTATGATAATTTTTATGATTGTGATTTGAAAAAAAATATTTTATAAAAAATATTTTTAGTTAAGGTTGGTTTCATAAAATATATATTTAACTAAAACTGTGGATAAAATTAAAATTAAACAAAAATAAATCAAATTGAGGTCGGTAATAAAATAACTAAAAATATATGTGTGTATGTGATTTTTAATTAAAATATTATAGATTTAACTACTACTACATTATTATGAAGTAAACAATATTTTATAAAAAAATATTTTTTTTTATTTTATTAAATTATTTATATTTTTATCATGTATAAAATTCATATGATATATTCAATTAATTTATAAAAAAATTTATTTATTTTTTTAATTTCTGACGACATATTCAATCACATTGCATATTGCATAATGATGAATGTACATAATTAAATTGTACCAATACCGAAAATCTTGAAAATGATTTCTCTCAACTTTTATATATGAGAATAAAGCAATATGGATTTAATTATTTTGAGCCTTCCAAATATAGTTGATACTTAAGGACTAAGCAAGATCCAACAACACAACAAGAAATCCATGTTTTCTACAGAAACTAAATGGCCTTATTGACACAAAACTTTTACCCCTCGCCTATCTATTCATCTTGGTTGGAGCTAGAACTTGCCGCCACATCTTCAGTGAAAGCACAACAGAAAAAATGGCACCAGCCACAACTTTCTACTGAGAGCATAGGAAACTAAAAGGCAAGTTGGCATCCTCATTAACCAATATTAATTCAGATCTGCATCAAATCTACAGGGAGAGTGGTTGCTTGTGCAAGGTTGGAGGAGACGATACAACAACAAAAATTAGAGAGATGGGTTGTGGTGTTCCAGTGTGCTTTGATAGGGAGGCCAGTTTTGTCCAAGATTTTCAACGATAATAAGCAACCACAATTGCATTGTTTGATTTACCTCGTGACCAATTCTTTCAAGTGAAAAGCATCTTTGAGGTGGTTCTCATTAACTAAGGTCAAACCTTGAATTTATCATGGGATCCACATGCAAAATCACAGTTCAGATTTTAACCAAACGTTAATAAAAGGAAGCTTGGGAGAAACCACACAATCCATTACTCTCTAATTTTATTTTGGTAGTGTAATTATAGTTATTTTTTAAATATTTTTTTATGTTAAATATGTGTTAATAATTTTTTTTATTTTTTAAAAATTATTTTTGATATTAATACATCAAAATATATTAAATATATTAAATTTTAATAATAAAAAATTTAATTTTTTTTTAAATATTAAATCTAGAACACTCTCTAGATATCATAAGAAATGCTATAAACATTCCCAACTCCTTTCCCCAAGCCCTCTATATCATTTCTGCTTTATGGCGACATCATTGTTGCCGCCGTAACTGTAAACACTCCCACCTCCTCTCCTCCCACTCACTAAATCATTTCTGCTTTATAGCAACACCATCGTCGCCACTGTAACCGCAACCACCGATAATCCAAACCTGGCAAACAACATTTCTCACTCTAAGAGACAACACTAACAACTCAAAGTCCAAAATCAAAATCATTTCTACAACTCCTTCGCGATTCACTCTTCAACTCTCCCGCTCCTCTCTCCACCGCCTCCAATCTCCCTTCTCACGAACTTATCAATCTCAGTCCTCACTAATCAACTAATTTACTCCTGAATAACTCTCACATTAACTAACCAATCATTTTGTTTGATTACATTTCCTCACATTTTATATTTTTTGCTGGAATTGGCGCCAAATTCACCACATCTTTTCACTTCAGTGAACCCTCGCATTTCACATTAGGTGACAATGATTTAAATTTTTAATTTTTCTTAGTGTCAGTGAGTTTTTTTTTTTAATGAATTTGAATCTTGCGAATTCGGCTTATGATGTACGCCAAAGCATTACCTCACATTTTATATTTTTTGCTGGAATTGGCGCCAAATTCACCACATCTTTTCACTTCAGTGAACCCTCGCATTTCACATTAGGTGACAATGATTTAAATTTTTAATTTTTCTTAGTGTCAGTGA
Source organism: Populus euphratica (assembly GCF_000495115.2). NCBI lineage: Eukaryota > Viridiplantae > Streptophyta > Magnoliopsida > Malpighiales > Salicaceae > Populus > Populus euphratica. The sequence continues at coordinate 626,937 of NW_011499920.1, forward strand.
GTTTTTTTTTTTAATGAATTTGAATCTTGCGAATTCGGCTTATGATGTACGCCAAAGAAACGAGTTTCGCTGCAATTAAATTCCAATTCAAGGAGCGTTGCACTTGATTCGTATGCGAAATGCTGCAACTGTTTTTCGGAAAGTCCGGTATTTGCTAATGCTAGTCTTGCTGTCGAATGTATAGTGACTGCAAGACATATTTGTACTACAAGGGCATAGCAAGAAAATACAAAAGCAATCCCATAACATAACAAAACATCTAAAAACAGAAACTCTAGCAAGTATCCAACATATGTTATACTTGAAAAATTTTTGAAAACCCAAAAGATTTAAAAAGAAGCTTGAACGGAAATCCCACCATGTTGATGCAACTGGAATGGCCCCCCTCATTCTTCCTCAACCACAGTGCCCTTCTCACTCACGTAGATACCATCAAGAAATTTTCGGATATCCTTGTTCTTGACATGACATTTCTGTACAAAAGAGAGGAGGTAAGAGCATGAAAGCGATTTCAGTGACTTAGGATGCACAGGAACAACAACTCTATATTGCGCAAGACAGAATACTAAAATGTGCTTAATGCTCATGATTACATATTCTAACATGTACAGAAATGCTAGCACACACTCGCACACGAAGAGAGAGAGAGAAAGAGACCTGGTTGATCAAAGCTGCTGACCGTGAAACAAGCTCAATATCATTGCCATCTAGGATGAGCTCATCCTTCACCTTTTCAGATCGGAGAATGCTAACCCCTTCAAGCATATCAACCTTCCTAACCTGTAGAAAACAACTACAACAGCATCAGAACATGTCCGAAGCCAGTTACACGCCAATCTACACCACAAAGTCTGCATTTTGTAGTGGTATTTCAAAGACTGCAATTCAACAATAACACATATCCATGAAACAAGAACTTAATCCCAGAAGCCATAATAAAAACAATCTTCATTTCAAATACTTAGAATACAGCTATCAGTAACAGCCAATTATTCCATACTGCCAGTCTACAATGACTCGTATCCATGAAACAGAAACTTAATCCCAGATCCCATAATCAAAACAATCTTCATTTCAATTAAATAGAATACAGCTATCAGTAACAAACCAATTATTCCATACTTGCATGTTGGAGCATCCAAAGAAAAATATAAAAAACCCAATCCTTCGGGCCCTAGAAACCGAGCTTGCTGTATTATAAGACTCAAATGAGATTTGAAATAGCACACTAGATTCCATACACTTAGCACAACAGACCGTGTAAAATGAAATCATCAGCAAATCACAACATTTAATTCCGAACACTTGGCTAGTACGAACCACAGGTGAAAACTGGCATCCTGCACTATCAATTCTAAAAACTTACGTCAATTCTCTCATATAAAAGAATCCTAAAACTAAGTTTCATTTTCCACTAATCACAGCATCTAGATTATTAACATGACCAGGGTTTCACTTAGCCTCACTGTATTTCCATTAATATTCTACCAATTCACCAATTGCAAATTTTATTTCATGCTGCCGGAACCCAAAACTAAAACTTTCACCACCATTATTCACATTTTAACTTTCTCGCAAAAATTTCTAGCCACAAAGTCAACCATAAAAAATGAAAAACCCTTGACCAGAGCTCTTATACTAGCACACCGGGAATACCAGACGAGACAGAAAAAACAAAACTTGGGAATAAATTCTTACCTTCTTCTCGCCGAGGAAGTTCCGGATCTCGATAGCAGTGTTGCTGTTAGTGATGGAAGCGTTGATGGGAAAGTGAGCGTACACAAACCTCATCTTGTATCTGTACCCCCTGGTAACCCCAGTAATCAAGTTCTCCACGTGGCTCAGGGCAGTCCTGATAGCAGCACTGGTCTTTCTTGTTCCAAACCACGCATCGATCTTCAGCTTTCTCTTCCCTTCCTCGTCTTTGATCAGCTGGAAATCAAGATTCAGATGCTTGAAATTCCTGCTCAGCTTGCCTCTTGGGCCTTCCACTTCTATGATCCTAGCACTGATCTTGATTTTCACCCCATCGGGGATGTCCATGGTCTCAGACGACAGAATTGTCTTCATGGTTTGTGGCAGCCGTCTCCCTGGTTTGTGACAGAATTCTCTCTGTTTCAAAGCCGCCCCAAAACCCTAAGACATATTTTGTTCCCAAGAGCCTGAGACATGTTTTCTTTATAAACCCTAGAATTTATTAAGGCTGAGTGGAGATAACCAGGACCTGTTTAGTGATGGTTTAGATCCAACCCAAGCCCATACAAGACCGGCCCATATTTATGGAATTTCTTTGTTTGTATTCATTTTTTTTGTAGTTTAATGTTTTTTAATCATGTTATCTGTGTTTTCTATTTATAATTTTAACACATCGATTGTTTTTTTTTTTTCATGCTCATGTGATGATGGTAAAACACGTGGCCAGTTTATTTTTTGTGTTTTAAAAGAGTTTTTAAAAATTTTAAATTTATTTTACTTTAAATTTCTATTTTAAGATTATTTTAATATGTTAATGTCAAAAATAATTTTTTAAAAAATAAAACATGTTATTTTAATATTTTATAAATAAAAAAACATTCTAAAAGGCAACTACAATTAGATTTTTAAACATTTCTAAAAGCAAACACATTAATCACAACTCATTCATAAAACGTTTACCCTAATTTGATTTTATTATCCTTTCAAGATGTTGATGAAGATTAAATAGATGAAACCTGAAATATTATTAAGAATTAATGACAATATCTGTGAAATAAATGTCTCAGCTACAAAGGTTTTGAATAAGTTATCATGTTAGTGCATAATAAATGTTTTAGAATACTATGGGGAAATTATGAGAATATTTATATTTATTTAAGAAAAATAAAAAGGTAAAAAAAAATCAAGTTTCGTTGATATAATTACCAACAATGACAGTATTGTTTGAAAAAAAAAATATTATTGTAATTTTAAATAGACTCTTAATTACGAGGAATTTGAGAAAGTAAATCCAAAATAAATAGGTGAACCAAACATTATAACCCAATCATTTTATTATTTATTTTGATCTTCCACTTTTTATAACCTACAATTATAGATGAAAACATATTGATTTTGTCAAGTTTATTTCTCTTTCTTAAAAGAAAAACAATTTTTATAGAGTAATATTCAAAGCGTTAAAAATATATTATTGTTAGAGTCCATTCAAGCCTATCTCGTTATTAAATTTTAGCTTATCAATTTTGATATTGAAATTTGAGTTTAGTTTTGACATGTATGGATTTAAAATGTTGTTTAATATTTGTTTTATTCATTGATTTTTAATTCAAGGAAACCTCCATCTTGCCCAAACATATTAACTCATTATCATGTTGTAGTTCATCAATTCTGCATAAATTGTAATTAATATTAGATTATATTTCCTAATTATGTTTTAAATTATGAAATTATAACAAACCGTAACAAATTATCAATCCTGCATAAAGTGCATAAATTGTAACAAATCGGACACGTGAAATTATTTAAATTATGTTTTACATAAAAAAAAATTATTATAAGATAAACTCGTGCACTGCTATCAAAACCTATTTTTATTTAACTATACTGAAATCAAAGAAAATAATTTCAATAATTAAAATGATCTAAAATATATTTCATAGTCAGAATTTCATTTTATTGTCAAATTATTTATTTTCTTGTTTTGATAAAAGCAAGTATTTTTTTTATAAAAAGAATGGTTTTTGTTTTTGAAAAATCCAACACGATTATGATAAGCATTTGTAGGAATTCAAATGGTTAAAAAATAAAATAAAAAATAGCCAAAAGTATAAATCCTTGATCAATTATTTTTTTACTGTTAAAAAAATGTTAGGTTTACTAAAACAGTAATTTACTATATAAAAACTTAGCGTTATATGAAAGGTAAATCACAAAAAAAAAAAAATCATTTCATATTAATTTTGACTAAAACATATAAAAAATCAAACAATGATCAATTTCAAAATTTTATATAAAAAGCAAAAAAAAAAATAATTTCAATGAAAAGAACTATGCATTTTAGATCTATATGCATAAATCAGTTTATTTTCAATGAAAAGAATTATCAAAATTAAATCAGTTTATTTTCAATGAAAAGAATTGTCAAAATTGTCTTTTATGTAGATTAAAGTTTATTTTACTGTCTTGGATTTATGCATAAATCACAAACAAAGTAAATACAATGTTTTATCTGCCTTGTCATGCGTGGACGGTGAGGAGAAAAAAGAGATGGAGAGAGTGAGATTCACCGGCTCATTTAGGCATCTCAGCAGGCTAACCTATCATTTGATTTTATTTTTTTAAAAAATAATTTTTATACATAATTTTAAATTGTTTTGATTTAAAAATAACTTTTAAAAAATACTGTGTTAATGTATTTTTAAATAAAATAAAATTTTAAAATAATTATCACTATAATCATAAACATTACCAAAATTTTAAATAATCAAAATTTATAAATATTCTCTCTACTATCAACAATCGTATTTTTTGGTTGCATGCAAATTCCTTGTTATTTTTTTACCTAGAAAAATAAGTAAAATAACAATAATATAACCTCTCGCTAACCTTGAGAGATGCCTTAGTTAATTAGGTTTTGAAATTACTTTTCAATGATTATTAATTTGAATTCCATCAAGCCACTACAAATTTATTCAATTATTAATTTTAAAATTTTATAAAATTAATCAAATATATATAATTTAACCCTAACATCCACGATTACCAATACATGAATATAACCTCCCGCCCTAGCTTCCCCTTCCCCGTGTAAGGGAGGGAGCTGATGCTACTGCTTCATGCTTCTTGTTGGGCCTTTTCTACTTTTTTCATTTAATTTTCATGTATATTAACTTAATCAATGGAAAACTTTTAATTGGATATGAGAGTTGTTTTTATAGAAAATATTAAACTTAATATTTAAAACCTGTTTGTTTGTTTTTGTGTTTGGAAATTATTTTTGTAAAAAATATTTTTTTCTAAATTGTTTTAATGTAATGATGTAAAAAGATGATTTTAAAAAAATAAAAATAAAATATTATTTTGATTTATTTATAAAATATATATACATATTTTAAAAATCAATCACTTCTCTTACACAGACACTAAGTCTAAGAATAGCCGTCAAAATTCATGTGCATTTGAAGTAATGATCACTTTATCATATTATATATAAAAAAAACGGTATATCTCTTATTATTTTAGCCAAATTAATAAATCACAAGTTTTAATATTCAATTGATAATTGAATAATGGATTGGTGGCTAAATTGAGGTTATCTTTTAATCTTAAAATCAATATTTTTTTATATTTTATTTTTCATTTTAAATATAATCTCTAATTATTTTTTAAAATTCATAATCATATTTGTACTACGAGTACCCCTTCATTTTAAAAGTTTTAAAACACTAACACATATTTAAATTAAATATTACTTGAAATGCTATAAACAATCCAACAAAGCAACTGTCACATCTCAATCCTCACTTGCGACAAGATTTCACTTGAGTGAACTCTTACATTTCACATTTGATAAAAATAATTAAATTTTTTATTTTTTAAGTTTTTTTAACTGAATTTAAAATTTTTAAATTAGGTATATGATGCGCGCCAAAAGCAACACCTTTTGCTGCAATTATATTTTAAGAATTTGTTTGGCAACGAGATTATGTCTGTGTTTTAAATAAAATACGGATATAACATAAAAACAAAACATATTTTATTATATATGGATTCCATGTCTTTTCGCGTCTGAAACACAGAAAAAGAAGAAACAACATTTTTACTGCAATTAAATTCTAAGAACTTGTTTGGCAACGAGGTTACATCTGTATTTTAAATAAAACACGGATATAACGTAAAAACAAAACATATTTTATTATATATGAATCCTATGTCTTTTCACGTCTGAAACACAGGAAAAGAAAAGGCAACATTTTACTGCTTTGTGCACACTGTTCATGCTAATTTTAATTATTATAAACAGTGTATGTGAATATCTTTTGCATTGTTCACATATTTTTTTTAAACAGTATTAATTTTATTAATATTTTTTTATAAAAAACTAATTTAAAGTAAATTAAATTAATTTATACTGTAATATGGATAATATTTTTTTCTAAAAAATTAGTATACATTGAATTGTACTATAATATCAATTCTATACATAATAATATTTTATCTAATTTTATTACAGGCTTAAAATATTATAAAAATTATAGTTTTTATCAAATAAATTTTATACATAATGGAATTATAAATAATTTAATAAAATAATAAAAAATATTTTATATAAAATATTATTTATTTTATAATATAATAGAAATAATTAATTTTAAAATATTTAAATTTAAAACCATTAATATTAATATATATTTTTTAAAATTATTTTATAACCTTAATTTCAAAAATATTTTTAACCATCCACATTAAACTATTTTTTTTAATTTCAATTTCAACCATAATTTTAACTAAACATCTATTTTTTTAAATCAATTTCAACTACAAATACTTTTTTATAAAATAATTTTTTTAAACGATCGCCGCAGTAACAAACACACTCTAATTCTTGGAGTCACTTGATTCGTATGCGAAAATGCTGCAATTCTTTTTCGGAAAAGCTGGTAGTGCTAATGTTAGTCTTGCTGTCGAATGTCTTGAGACTGCAAGACATATTTATACTCCAAGGGCATAGCACGAAAATACAAGAGCAATCCCATAACTTAACAAAACTTCTAAAAACAGAAACTCTAGCAAGTATCCACCAGATGTTATACATGAAAATTTTTCGAAAACCCAAAAGATTTAAAAAGAAGCCTGAAAGGAAATCCCACCATGTTGATGCAAATGGAATCGCTCCCCTCATTCTTCCTCAACCACAGTGCCCTTCTCACTCACGTAGATACCATCAAGAAATTTTCGGATATCCTTGTTCTTGACATGACATTTCTGTACAAAAGAGAACACGTAAGAGCATGAAGGCAATTCCAGTGAGTTAGGATGCATCTTCCTCATCCACAGGAACAACAACTCTATATTGCGCAAGAAAGAATACTACAATGTGCTTAATGCTCATGAGTACATATTCTAGCATGTACAGAAATGCTAGCACACACTCGCAAATGAAAAGAGAGAAAAACCGACCTGGTTGATCAAAGCTGCTGACCGTGAAACAAGCTCAATATCATTGCCATCAAGGACCAGCTCATCCTTCACCTTTTCAGATCGGACAATGCTAACCCCCTCAAGCATATCAACCTTCCTAACCTGTAGAAAACAACTACAACAGCATCAGAACATGTCCGAAGCCAGTTACACGCCAATCTACACCACAAAGTCTGCATTTTGTCACAGTATTGCAAGCACTGCAATTCTACAATAACTCCTATCCATGAAACAGAAAATCCCAGAAGCCATAATCAAAACAATCTTCATTTAAAATTATTAAAATACAGCTATCAGTAACAGCCAATTATTCCATACTGCCAATCTACAATAACTCTTATCCATGAAACAGAAACTTCATCCCGGATTCCATAATCAAAACAATCTTCATTTCAACCCAATACTTTGGGCCCTGGAATCCGAGCTGACGATATTATAAGACTGAAATGAGATTTGAAATAGCACATTTAATTCCCCTTTGTAAAATGAAATCATCAGATAATCACCACATTTAATTCCAAACACTTAGCTAGCAAGAACCACAGGTGAAAACTGGCATCCTTCATTATCAATTCTAAAAACTCACTTCAATTCTCTCGTATAAAAAGACCCTAAAACTAAGTTTCATTTCCACTAATCACAGCGTCTGGGTTATTAACATTAGCAGGGTTTTACTAACCCTCGCTGTATTTCCATTACTAATCTACTAATTCACCCATTACAGATATTTATTTCATGGTGCCGGAACCCAAAACTAAAACTTTCACCACCATTATTCACATTTTAACTTTCTCGCAGCTCTAACATTTCTAGCAACAAAGTCTAACAAAAAAAATGAAAAACCCGTGACCTGATTTCTTATAGCATCACACCGGGAATACCAGGCGAGACAGAAAAAACAAAACTTGGGAATAAATTATTACCTTCTTCTCTCCAAGGAAGTTCCGGATCTCGATAGCAGTGTTGCTGTTAGTGATGGAAGCGTTGATGGGAAAGTGAGCGTACACAAACCTCATCTTGTATCTGTACCCCCTGGTAACCCCAGTAATCAAGTTCTCCACGTGGCTCAGGGCAGTCCTGATAGCAGCACTGGTCTTTCTTGTTCCAAACCACGCATCGATCTTCAGCTTTCTCTTCCCTTCCTCGTCTTTGATCAGCTGGAAATCAAGATTCAGATGCTTGAAATTCCTGCTCAGCTTGCCTCTTGGGCCTTCCACTTCTATGATTCTAGCACTGATCTTGATTTTCACCCCATCGGGGATGTCCATGGTCTCAGACGACAGAATTGTCTTCATGGTTTGTGGCAGCCGTCTCCCTGGTTTGTGACAGAATTCTCTCTGTTTCAAAGCCGCCCCAAAACCCTAAGACATATTTTGTTTATAAACCCTAGAATTATTAAGGCTGAGTGGAGATAACCAGGACCTGTTTGGTGATGGTTTAGATACAACCCAAGCCCATCCAAGACCGCCCCACATTCACTGGCTTTCATTGTTGATGTTCAAACATGTTGATGTTCAAACATAAACCCTGAAGATTTTTTGTTTATATTGCAATGCCCTAAACCCTAAGATTATTGATGTTCAAACATGAAACCCCAAAACCCTGAAGATATATTGCAATGCCCTAAACCCTAAGATTACTATTATATTTTAGACCGAGTGGACATAACCAGGCCCTTTCTGGTGATGGTTTAGATTCACCCCGGGCCTCTCTAAGCCCAGCCCACATTTTCTGCTATTAAAAAAAGAAATATATAGTTTAATTGATTTAGTCATGTACTTTATGTTTTCTTTTTAGAATATTAACACATCGAGTTTTTTTTTTATCATATGATATTAAAGCAAGTGAATCTAAAAAAGATAGGTGAATCAAATCTTATAGGACAGTCATTTTATCATTGATTTTGATCTTATATAATCTACCATTATAGATTAAAACATGTTAATTTCATCAAATTTGTTTTCTTTTTTGAGAGAAAAACAATTTTTATATCGCTGTATTTTCAACACATTGTTGAATTCTAGTTTATCAATTTAATTCTAGTTTACCAATTCTAGAAAAACAGATTTGTTTCTCTAATTAATAATGTAATTTTTTTTATATTGTTGAATTCTAGTTTATCAATTTTGATGTTGAAATTTAAGATTAGTTTTGACACGTTTGAATTTAAAACGTTCTCTTATTTTTTTTATTCATTAACTTTCAGTCCAAGGAAACCTCGATCTAGCCCTAACATATTAGCTCACTGTCAAATCATAGTTTATCAATTCTGCATCAATTGTAATCAACCTTAGATTATATTCCCTAACATGATACTGAAGAACAATGTTAACGCATAAATTTACATGTGAAGTGGAGGATAATTAACTAAGATTTGACACTAAAATTATCTTCTTGGAAAATTAGGGCTGTTCTTGGCTCCTCGTTGAAAATACTAAACGAGCACATACAAATCGGACATGTGACATTATTTTAATTATGTTTTACATGTACTATAGAATAGATTGGTTATGTTTGTTAAAAAAATAACATAAATCATTTTATGAGATTTCATGTAATAGCTTAAATTATTAGATCAAAATAATTTTTTAATATAGTATCAAAGCGCTACTAATTAAATGATCACGGGTTCGAATCTTACCATTTTTATTTATTTGATAAAAGTTAAATATAAGATAAAATAGATATATGCAAGTTTCAAGTCTGTTAAATATAAAATAAAATAGATATATGCAAGTTTCAAGTCTAAAAAAATTTCGTTTGGGAGGGTGTGCTGGAAAATAATATAAATCATATATTGAACCTCATCTAAAAACTTAAATTATTGAGCTGACATGGTTCTTAATAGTATTCTTGGTGCACTATTATGAAGTGATTCTCATAACCTATTTTTATTTAATTATATAATTATCAAAACAAATATTTTCAACAATTAAAGTGACCTGAGTCATAAATAAAATATATTTCTTGGTTTAAATCTTATTTTATTATGAAATTATTTATTTTCTTGTTTTGATAAAAAAAAATGTATTTTTTTTATAAATAACATGTTTTTTAAGTAAAATCTAACACAATTAAAATAGACTTTGCTAGAATTCAAATGATTTAAATAAAAAAATAGCCGAAAAATATAAATCCTTGATGGAGTATTTTTTTTCCAATTCAAAACATGTTCTGTTTGGTAAAATAATAATTTATCATATAAAAACTTATCATCATACAAGGTACATCACAAAAAATAAAATATAAAATAAAATAATATAATTATTCTTAATGAAAAAAATCACGCGTTTTAGATCCATATAGTTTTGTTATAAGTTAATCAATAGTATTACCACAAAAATATCAAATCTTGTTTGAAAAGCAAAGAATATTTTGTCGCTTTATAAAATTTATTGTAACAATCCCAATTAAAAAATATTTCATTAAAAAATAAAATTATAAAATAAAAACAACAAGCCAAGCCTATATCCAAGGTTTGACCTTTAAAAACAAAAACACACATGTATGCGGTGACAGATTAGGCCTAAATACTTACCTATATATAAAAAAAATATTTTTTAAAAATTATCGTGCACAGAAATCCAGCCATTCAAAAACTCTCTCTTCTCAGTACTTCCAGTGATTTTCTCTCGTTTCTAAACTTTTAGAAACTGAAATGAGACATGGATAAGGTATGAAAATTAAAAAAAAAAAGAAACTCTAGAGATTAAATGGAGTTTTGCATGTCAATTACGGAAAGATTTTTTTTTCTATCCTTAATCCCTCAATTTAATTTTCCCGAGAAAATTCATTTGCATTTGAGTTCTCGTGAATTTATAGTTTTTTTTTAAATAAATATATTTTATTATTTTAGCAAAATTACTAAATCACTGGTTTTGATATTTAATTGATAATTGAATAATAGATTGGAGGCTAAGTCTCTCGGAGCACTGTTTAACAAAGATATGTTATAATTATTATTTTTATATATTTTTAATTAATTTTGATGTATTGATATTAAAAATATTTTAAAAAAATAAAAAATATTATTTTAATATATTCATAAATAACAAATATTTTTTACAAATCATTATTTAATTCCCAAACACTACTAAATTAAAGTTATCTTTGAATATTAAAATCAATATTTCTTTTTATATTTTACTTTTCAATTGTAAATAAGATTTCTAATTAATTTTCAAATTCTTAATCATATTTGCAGTAACGGAGTGCCACCTCAATTCACAAGTTCTAAACCACTAGCACTCATTTAAATTATCACAGGAAATGATATAAACACTCCCACCTCCACTTCCCCGCCCACTAAATCATTTCTGCTTTTATGGCGACGCCATCGTCGTCGGCTCCGCCGCCGCAACCGCCGATAATCCGAACCTGGAGAACAGCATTTCTCAGTCTAAGAGACGAAACCCTAACAACTCGAAGTCCAAAATCAGAATCAAAATCACTTCCACAACTCCTTCACGATTTACTCTTCTCCTCTCCCACTCTTCTCTCCGCCGCCTGCGATCTCCCTTCTCACGAAGTAACTTATCAATCTCAATCCTCACTAATCAACTGATTTACTCCTTAATTACTCGCGCATTAACTTACTAATCATTTTGTTTTATCAGATTACCTCTGATTTGATATTTTTACTGGAATTGGTGGCAAATTCATCACAAGATTTCACTTCAGTGTACCCTCACATTTCACATTTGGTAAAAATAATTTTAATTTGTAATTTTTGTTAATGTTAGTGAGTTTGTTTTTTGCTGAATTTGAATCTTGTAAATTAGGTTTATGATGTATGCCAAAGGCAACGCGTTTCGCTGCAATTAAATTCTAATTCATGGAGTGTTGCACTTGATTCGTATGCGAAAATGCTGCAGTTGTTTTTCGGAAAAGCTGGTACTGTTAATGTCAGTCTTGCTGTCGAATGTATAGAGACTGTAAGGTTAGTTTTTCATTTGGAGATTGCTAAATTTTTACATGTTTTTCATTTTTTTCATTTTTTTTTATTAATTTGTAGGTATTTTGTGAGTGAATATCAGCAAAAATGTTTGCTATTGGATAATGTTCAGTTAGTGAAATTCCTTCTCCGAATCGTTGACTGCTCTCATGCACAGTTAGTTAGCTCGTCGTATAGTAGTGGGAACCAAAGGTCTGCTGGGGCTACTGGAAAGGGAGTGTCTAAGTATTGTAGTTTATGGGAGGTTTATACTGCTGTGTTTACTATGCTTGGTGAAGTATTTGAAAAAGTTGGGTCTTCTTTTTCTGCTGATGTTTGGCAATCTACTATTGAGGTAGGTGTGTTCCTATGCCTTGTTGATTGATTGTGTACAAATGAGTGTCTTAAGTTTTGTGGTTGTTGATTAGGTGCTTAGGAAAGTGATGGATGCCTTAGCAATCAACAACTCGCCTTCTGAAGATATTGTTATGTCCAGGTGCCATGATCATCACCCTTTAACCCCAAACAATGTATCTATACAATCAACAGAAGAGCTTGTTTTTGTGCCTTTATGTGAATTTTTAATGTTTGACCTTAGCATAGTAAAAACTCTTCTCTGCAGGTTTTATTCTTCTCTTCTTAATTGTCTACATCTGGTTCTTGTGGATCCTAAAGGTTCTCTTCATGATCATGTAAGTTAATCCATATACTCTTAGGGTGTAAAGATCCACTTGTTCGTCTTTCTATGCTTCAGTTGTTTTTATATGTTACAAATTGGTTTTTGTTTTCTTTTTTTTAACAGGTTTCTGGTTTTGTCGCAACATTACGATTGTTCTTTATTTACGGCATTAACAGTAGACAACAGTTTGCAGCCTCACCGACTGTTAACAAGGAGAAGGAACTTAGTTTAGCGAGTCTTAAGTTGAATTCTAAAGAACCTGTACGAAAAGACAATACTCCATATAGGCCTCCACACTTGCGCAAAAAAGATAGCGTATATATGAAACAGCCCAAAGTTCAGGATTCTTTGTGTTTATCTGATCATGAATCTTGTGCAACCGATTTCATGTCATCAGATTCAGATTGCAGTGATAGTGATGTATCAGGGAAAGATACTGATGGTATTCAAAGCTCAAAGGTTCGAGTTGCTGCCATTGTATGCATACAGGTAAACATTATAAAGTTATTCTTTTTAGCATTGAAAGTTTTCACAGCCATATGTTTATCAATCTTCGTGTCAACGTTACTGTAATATAGTCTTGTGAGCTCAGTGATGCTCTTTTTTCTCATAGAAAGACAGTTGAAATTTACTTAATGATTTACCTAGCTGTATTTGATGTGATCTTTTTGTTGGGGTGCCCATGTTTATTAGTCTCATTTCATTTCAGTTGCTGTAGATCGCTTCCAATATGTTAATGAAATTGTTGTAGCTGTTTACAACTATCATCGCTGAACAATTATTTGCAATTCCAGTCATAACATTGATAAAATTTGACCTTTTCATTTTGTGGACAAGGATCTTTGTCAAGCTGATCCCAAGTCATTTACTGCCCAATGGACAATGCTTTTGCCTACCAATGATGTACTGCAACAGAGGTCAAGCTTTTTCCTCTAGTTTTCACAACAAATTTGTCTTGTTGCTTATTGTTTATCCTTTGTTTCTTTTTTGAAGTACCTCATGTGACTTCTTTATTTGCAGGAAATCTGAAGCAACTCTAATGACGTGTTTGCTATTTGACCCTTATTTAAAGGTGCTGTTTAATGTCAATTTCTGTTGGTCATACACGTGTTTTTCTTTTCTTTTGTTGTTTTCTGGTGGGGGGGTGAGGATAAAAATGAGAGATGGTGATGGAAAGAGTATGCAAGTAAGGTCATTTATTCTGTTTGCTTTGAACAAAATGGGGTGGGAAGAGGGAAAAAAAAGTGCTCCCATGCCCTCAAGATTCCAGCAAGATGGAGAATAGTGTTTCTTACTATCGTTATTGATGTCCTGGAGACCCACATTGTTATATCACAAGGTTAGAGTAATCTACTTAGCATGCTATTTCTTTCCTCTCCACCCATTAACAAAAAGAAGAGGAAAATTGGATTCTCTTCCTTTCCTCTCTTTGCTGACCAGGCATGCAGGAGGAAAATAAGTTTCCTTCATTCCCCAAATCCTTTCTTCCCTTCCCTTTTCCTTCCATTTTCCCCAACTTGAAGAGCGTTAATGTCTGTTCATTTTTTTTTTCCAGGCACTTTATCTGTGATGTTTGAAATTATCTGCAGAGCAATTTTCAGATTTTTGACTACATTGTTTTACATTGTGTACCTCCTTGACACTCCTCACTCATTTCTTTTGTTTTGTGGTCACTAGGTTCGGATTGCATCTGCGTCGACCGTGGTAGTTATGCTGGATGGACCTTCATCTGTTTTTCTGCAGGTGGCAGAGTACAAAGAATCTACTAAATGGGGATCTTTTATGGCCCTATCAAGTTCCCTTGGACGGATACTGATGCAACTTCACACTGGTAGTAGAGAGGCAGTGTTCCATGCAGTTTAGTAATTTTGGTGTAAATGTGCTTTGCTGTTGTTATTTCCTGATGTTTCTGGTTTACTGCTCGCATGGCCTATTATTAAGCATTCTCCTTTGTGTCTGGTGTAGGTATTCTGCACTTAATCCAGCGTGAAACTCATAGTCGACTACTAGCATCCGTGTTCAAGATTCTAATGCTTCTTATATCATCTACACCGTACGAATCTTCCTTCTAAAAACTATCTCGCAGTCATTACAGTTTTGAGTTTTCCTATCTGATACATTATCAGTGTTTCTTGTAATCTTCATGCCCACTTAATAGGTTATTCAAGTCTGATAACCGTTTTGTCAGTTCACTGTACCCAAAAGTGAATCTGTTTGTTGTTAAAATTGTAATTTACTCTATTCTTACACATGGAGTGAAGAATTATGGATTGTTCAGTTCTAATGTAGGATATTTTTCTGCATATTTGCATTTTGCTTGCTTTTTTCCCAGAAAAGCAGCGGTATCCTTACTTTACTTATCCCCCCCCCTCCCCCCCCTTTTTTCCTGGGTGATCATCCTACAGATATTCTAGAATGCCCAAAGAGTTGTTACCTAGAGCAATTGCTTCTCTCTTGGAAAAGGCTGAGAATGGGTTCCCTTTCAAAAGCAATCAAACTGGCCTGCTGGTGAGTTCTACTTGTGCAGTATAAGTGGAAATAATTGTGTTGTCCTTTACGTTTTGGTCCTTTTGTCCTTTCTGGGGTCTGGGGTAGGGTGCTTCAAATGACATTTGAAATTAACTTCTGTATCATACTTTAAAATCTTTGCTAGGCTAGCACTATTAGCTGCTTGACTGCAGCTTTCTCAACCTCACCATCATCACCACAGGTCAAACAAATGCTTTTAGAAGAAATTTCCACAGGTTAGGTTTTTTTTATGCTATGCTATTTAGAGGATTGTCTCAGCATATGATCCTGCTATCACGTTTGTTTATAAAAATTGAGTTTTTTCCATTCACAACCTGCTTGATACGTGTCAGGCATCCCTATCTTCTTAATTGTTAGTGTTACTGGTGATAGACCAGTTGATATCTCTGTTATTGGGTTGATGCTTTCTGTATTGTGCATATAACTGTCCTGTTTGGTTGGAATACTTCCATTTATATTTTGTCATTGTTTTCATTTTCGCACTTTAGTCTAATATGACCTCGTAATCTATTTGAAGCCTTCTTCCAGGTGCAGTTGAGGCTGAGAAGAGGTCTGGTGTTATTTTCACTATATTTAGGCTTTCTGAGCAATTAACCAATCCAACAATATGCTTTGAGACCCTCCAGGTAATATGATTGATGTAGACAACAAAGAAAGCAAAACTTACGTCTTTTTACAGACAGGGGTATTTTCCTGTTCTACATAGACTTGGTTTTCTTATTTAGGAATCTAAGTTCTTGTTGGATTCAGGCTACTCAAACTCTATAATAAGTATGTAGTCTTTCAATATTATGAATAACAATTTATGAATAAATTCCTGCAATTTGCAATTGATTTTGTGACTCAATCTCCCTTAGGTGCCACTCCTAAGAACTCTAGATGTGAATCTTAGGTTTTTCTATCCTCTATATGTGACCCTAGAAATTATATTAGTGTGACTTAATAGTTTCTACAATTTCCTACAGAAAACCACTTCAATATAACTCTAAACAGCCTCCAAAGTCAGATCCAGGACAGCCCCCAAAGCTGTCCTGCACCAATTATTTAAACTTGTTCAATGCCTTTTAGTATATTTATATGAAACAAAGGTTTTAAACTTAGATCTATGCCAGCCTCAGATGTAATTAGTCAAAGGAAAGCACATATTCACAAGATGAGCGAGTATTTGCTACTAAACTTGCTAAAATCCTTTAGTCCAAACTCTATAATCTGGTCCTATGGAGAAAGTGAAAAAAACTAAAACACTGTTCCCATTTCTAGTTGCCATAAACGAATGCAAGAACCATTGCCTGTATTATAATCAACTAATGGAGAAAAATATCGAAAACTTTGAAATAAGTTTCATGAACTTGCACGAGGAAATTGGCTTCAATCAAAGGTAATGCTAACTCCAACCCTAGCATCCCTTCCCTTCACCTTATGCCAGAGTGACTGGGAATTAAAGTGAAAGGGGCATAGACAAGTATCATTCAGTAAGACTTTGGTAAACTTGCATGCAATCTCTAGGTGGTGAGTTTTGCGTACAGCTTTGCTAGAAAGGTCAAAGCTTAGAAGATTGTCTTTAATTTTTTCTGCTCTTATTTTAATGTTGTGTTGTTACATAAAAAGAACCACTTGTGCTCCTTTTGTTCCAGACTCTTAGAGCTGTGATACACAGTTACCCTAACATAGCATCTGCTTGCTGGGAACGTGTTTCCATCATAGTCTCCAAAATTTTGAGGGCAGCTTCTCTAGAAGCTCCTATGAGGACATGGAAGGGACATGCAGGAGATACTGTTGGCTTTATTGGAGAAAAGATTGTAACAGCTGCTATTAAGGTAAGATGTTCTTGCTTGTTTTTAACCCGAACAATTTCTTGTACTTGGGTCTGACAGTTTTGATTTAGATTTAGGTGAGATTTGTAGTCAGTGGTTTGGATTGTCCTGTATAATCCAACAGTAAATCAGTAAGACTAGTTATGCTTGCAGTTACTGGCTTGAAATTATATAAATGAAAATTTCTGATGGAATAACTGCTTGTATTTTTTCAAAAACCTTTTTCACATTTCTTCATGAATTGCTATTCTATTCTAGTATCTGGTTCTAATGTGGTAATTCCTCCATCTTTACTACCTTTATTCTCTTCATTCTCCCATTATAGGTTTTGGATGAATGTCTTCGTGCAATATCTGGATTTAAAGGAACTGAAGATATTTTAGATGATAAGTTACTGGATACTCCATTTACATCTGATTTTGTGAGGACGAAGAAAGTATCATCAGCACCATCATATGAACCTGAGAGTGCAGAAGATACCAAAGATGAACAAAAAACATATCATTCAGGAAGCGAACATTGGTCTGAGGCAATAGAGAAGCATATACCCATGACATTACGGCATACTTCTCCCATGGTTTGTTGAACATTTTACCTTTCTGGAACAATTTACTTTCATGATATGTGTGATCTTTAGGAGATATTAGATTTTTCCCTCTATATGGTTGAAGTTTTTGTCTCTAGATCTAATACTTGTGCTGCAATTGCTCGTGTTTTTTGGCATGTGAAGTCAGCATATGTTTGCTCATGCAAAAGGTTGGGTATGGGACACTCCTCCTGTAATTGTTGTTAATGTTAGAAAGTGAAGCTTGAAATGCCTAAATCATGCTCATCCAGGCTGTTCAGAATCTAGAGTCTCGATTTTTATTTTTTTTTATTTAAAAAAAAACCAGCACTGATTATTCTAAAAAAATCATGGCCAATGACTAGTTAATTTAATTAGGAACATTCATACAAACAGCAAAAATTTGAGTGAGATTTGAACACTCCAATAGTATTGGTAGCCATGTGAGTTGTGATGTCCTATGCTTTTCTAAGCAACTCAACAAACATCATTAATTCATTTCTTCAGCAACCTACCTGCCGGATCTTGCTGTTCTCATTTGTAATTCAGAGGTTCTGGAAAACATAGTTCTTCTATTGCATTTATAACAAAACTATACAGCTGCTGAAAATTTGATTTCTTCTCATGCCTGCATATCGCTGATTTTTTTTGGGAATATTTTCTTACCTCTGTCAGGTAAGAACTGCAGCAATAACTTGTTTCGCGGGTATTACCTCTTCTGTATTCTTCTCCCTTGCAAAGGAGAAACAGGAGTTCATTGTTTCTTCTTTGGTAAGTTCATGTGCAACTTGAAACCATTTTGCTTTCTGCACTGAACAATTATTTATTATTTATTTTTCTTTTCAAGTTCATATAATGCATCTTCAAAACTTTTGCAGATCAATGCTGTTTATGATGGGGTTCCCTCAGTTAGGTCAGCTGCTTGTCGAGGCATTGGTGTAATCTCTTGTTTTCTGCAAGTTCCACTGAGGTGATTATGGAATATTTCTGTATGATCTGAGTAACTCGTTGTTCATATGCAAGATTGTGCATACAAAATTTATGAACTTGAATCATTTAGTGCAGAGATCCTTGACAAGTTTATCCATGCTGTTGAGATCAACACTCGGGATCCCTTGGTCTCGGTATCTTATCATGCCTTTTCCAATTTTATTTTTGAAATTTGTCTTAAGTATGTAACCTTGATAATTGTGCATTACTAATTTCTTTCAGGTGAGAATAACTGCCTCATGGGCTATGGCAAACATATGTGATTCGCTGCGTCACTGTATTGATGAATTTCCCTTGAAAAAGTACACAGGTGCACTTGCAGGATATCAAAGTGGTATTTTAAATTTACTATGTTGTAGAATTCATATTGGTATTGATTTTAATTAAATCTTCTTTCTCCTGTTACAGGCTCAAACACAAACCCTCAATTAGTGGCATTTTTAACTGAGTGTGCTTTGCGGCTAACAGAAGATGGAGACAAGGTAAATGAATTGATTGCCAGAGTCATTTTCAGTTTTTATAATCATTTTTCCATTCATCCACAATGGGTGTTGACATTTGTTTTTTCTGATGATATCTAAGATGTCTCACTTTACGGTCTCTCACAAATTGCTTGTTAACATGCGAGATTTTGTTCAATATGGTCTCTTACAAATTGCTTGTTAAAATGGGAGATTTTGTTCAATATGTTTATTGATGGTAAATACATTTATGCGGAAGGGGGAGCAAGCACAGTTCATCATTTGCTCCAAACATCAAGGAATGGAGTAACCAACAAAGTATAACTAATTTGTCTTCATTTTTCACTTGCACCTTCAGTGCCAGCTAGGGGTTTCCATAGACTTTTGCACATGAACATATATGTGATGAATTAAACTTTCCGGAAATAACCACCTTCATTTGACTAATGTATGCCTGTTTCAATAGCTTAGGGCTGGTAATTTTTCTCTAGAACATGATAACACAGGCATGTTTGTGCTCTTTGATTTTATTTAACAGCAATTCCTTGCTCCTTGAGCTCTTCTATTGCATCTTAAATTTTTGGAGCTTCCCCTGGTGCTTAGTTTGTATATTTTAACTGGGTTGGTGTTAAGGTTAAGTTCTTCTCATAGCTTTCAGTAGACGGGTTTATTCATACTTTCAGATATTTGTTGAGACATCTCTTTTACTCACCATCAGATCAAATCAAATGCTGTAAGAGCTCTTGGAAATCTTTCTAGATTTGTCAAGTATACAAATTCTTCTGGTGTGCATGATAAGCCTGTGGGTTATCTGGACTCATCAAGCAACAAGATTGAGATGTTATCAGAAAGCAGTAGTCTTCAACACGCATCAAATTATCGCTATCCAACTTCATTGGGAGACTCACATTTGCTGGAGAAAATGGTTCAAGCATTCCTTTCTTGTGTTACAACTGGGAATGTTAAGGTATCATTCCCCATTGCTCTGATTTTAGGATAAAACTGTCGCTGGCCTTGTGTTGTGCTTGCATTTAAATTGAGTCTCAGTTCCACCATGTTCTCTGCCTAACCTTTGAATAATATACCTTTAACAGGTCCAGTGGAATGTTTGTCATGCGTTGAGTAACCTCTTTTTAAATGAGACACTAAGACTGCAAGATATGGATTGGTAAGTGATACTAAAACTGTGCTGTCTTTCACAATTTACCTGTAGTCACTAGATCGACATTACCCAGGAGGGACCTTTTACATGCTATATTTATCATTTTCCCCTGCTCATCTGTTTGCATGCTATTACCTGGACTGTCTTCCATAAAAGTGCCTCATATTTTATGTTTTTACTCGTTTGCATGCCTTGGATTGGTGTTGCAAATTATTTGACATGTTGATGTGCCATGGAAAACTGTAAACTTCATAGTGATAAATGAGTCAAATATGTATAACTATCTTCAACCTGCTTGGCAGGAAGGTGCTCTATTTAAATTACATACCTTTTTCAAATTTATGCTCGCAACCCAAATTTTTAATAAAATTATGCTTGTGTACATTTTGGCAGGGCTCCATCTGTTTTTAGTGTTCTCCTGCTACTACTACGGGATTCTTCTAACTTTAAAATCAGGATACAAGCTGCTGCTGCTCTGGCTGTCCCAGCCTCAGCATTTGGTTAGTAGGAGGGCTGAGCCTACTTTCATCTGTCATGGTTAAGATTATGTTGTTTGCCTTACAGAACGTTGAATTATTATGAAATATCATGCACAGTCTTGAGCTATCAGCCTACAGCAAGCTTGCACCCAAATTTAATTATGATCTGTAGTCCAGTTGTTGAATCTCTCTCCAGTGCATTCATTCAGAAAATGTAGCTAGCTATAATCCAAAGTTGAACTGTAAATTTCCCTTATCCCCTGATTGTTTATTTCATGCAGATTATGGGAACTCGTTTTCGGATGTTGTGCAAGGACTGGAGCATATTCTTGAGAATCTAGGTTCAGACCAGATTTCAGCTCCATCAAATTTTAAATATAGGGTTGCCCTTGAGAAGCAGGTCAACCCCCCTTCTCATTTATTTTCATTTGAAAACATTTTGAATTATAGGGGGACTGATTTCCATCAGAACTTTCTTTGCCATGTTATGCGTTTCATGCTGATGACAGCCTCTCAAGCAATCCTTCTGTAATAGAGTATTTCATTTTGCATCAGAGCTAGTGGTTGATATGCTTGGCTTAACCTAGTATTTTTCTTTCCAAATTTGTTTCACGTGATCTTTTTCTTGGCCACAGGTAACAGCAACCATGTTGCATGTCCTTGGTCTCGCTTCAAGCACTGATCACCAACCTCTGAAAGATTTCCTTGTGAAAGTAAGCATCTCTCATTGCTCGTACAATGTTGTGAAAGTAGGACTTTAATATTCACAAACACTGTGGGAAAACATCATGTAAACCTCTCTTGCCAAGAAAGTATGTTTCTGTAAATCAGTATCAGAACTAGTCCTTGTAGGAAAGGAAACTGAAAAGTGGGAGCTCCCTTGCATATACGAGTGCATCTGTGTTGTTTCCCTTGCCTTTCCATATTTTCTTCCCAAGTTATCGCTTATGCATCTGATGAACAAATGTGAGGACCTTTCATGTATCATATTCATGGCATTTTTTCATTTTATTTGTGGAACTCTTCAGAGATTGACATTCATCCTCATTTGTTTCACACAGAAAGCCCCATTTTTGGAGGACTGGTTTAAGGGTCTATGCTCCTCATTAGGGGAGACAAGCTTACAGTCTGAGGCTGGAAGCTCCATTGGGGACCAAAAGAAACATATGATATCCAAGGCAATACAATCCCTAATCGAAGTGTACAAGAGCAGGAATCACCAATCGGTTGCGCAGAAATTCGAGAAGTTGAGCAACAGCATACAGTTGTAACACATCGTTTACTTGTTCTTGGCTGGTTATATTTCAGGCTGTCGGATAAAACAATTTTGCAGTGGATTCCAGCTCCGTGACTGTTAATGCTGTTTGTATGCGTTATAAAGAAGCTAGTGCTTGGAATACTATCGTGACTATCGAGGAGATCGTGATTGTGAAGCAAGTAAGGTGGAGGATGCCTGTACGATGAGATTGCCTGGTTATTGATAGTGAAATGCATAAATGGTCCAGCTATTTCTGGTCCCTACATGGAGTTTCCTTGTACTCTATGCAATGCAGCGTGTGATGGGTTGTAAATTAGAAATGCTTTTGTCAGGTTACAATGTCTCTCTCTTTATTTTTATTATTTTTTTTGACAGTTTTGCAATATACTTGATGCGAGCAATTCTTAATGGGTATGCTGAGGGGGGATGCCTAAGCAACCATAGTTATAAAACCCGCACTGTAAACGGGCAACCTAGTGACCTGACCTCTTGACTCATGATTTCGGCAGAGTATTATGTTAAATCAGGTTGGAAATTAATTCGGGTTGATCTGTCTATGCTTTAAATAAAACCTAGTTTGACTTTATATTCTTTTAAAATAAAGTTGTTTTAACCTTTTTTCCCCTTAAAAAAATAATCTTGAAACAACATTGGGTTTGGATCAATCTACCAATGAACAGGTTTTGAGTCAGGCGGGTCTTATAAATATGCAAGCACCAGTAACTCACTTCAAAGTGGGGTCGTCGGGGCTGGACCATGGCGAGTAGCGTTCTGCTGCTTCTAGGAATGCTAAAAGGCAAAAGCGACAGGTACCTTCACACGAGCTCTGTCTATGGTTGTTTTTGAGTAGCGTTCTGCTGCTTCTAGGAAGGCTAAAAGGCAAAAGCGACAGGTTCACACGAGCTCTGTCTATGGTTGTTTTTGCATCTTGGCTTCGATTAGGTCCCAGCATAGAAAAGCCAAGGACAATTTCACTGAATGCTGCGCCAGAGGCAATCAGTACCCGGTAATAATTCATCGATGTTGGAAAGAGCATTGAAAAACTTGGCTCTCTAGTTTTTGAATTTGGGTTGCTCGTGGGCCCATCATTAACTTCGGTTAGAATTTCCCTCTGGTGGATTCGGTAAGAAATGGCCATCTTCGGGCACTGTGTGGAAGAGATAGATGGGAAGAATGGATGGTAGAGAATCCATGTCGTTTTGCTTGATCGAGTACATTTTTATCCAAGAAGGATGGAAAATCTCCATGATCCATCCCTTTCCTTTTCCAATTCACACTCTGTTTTCTTCCTTATCAGATAGATTGGGCACTGAAAGCTTGCGCTCATAGAGCTTCCTCTTGTTTCATCCCTCTACTTCCCTCATCTCCTTACAAATCAAAACAATTATAGAAAGCCATGGCTATGTATTCTTTTCCTCTCCCTCTTCCCTGCATATTTCCCTTATCGTAATTATTAAACCTGGCTTAACCCACCTCGAGTTTCAAGTTGAATCGAATTTTTTTTTATTAATTTAATAAAATTTGATTGATTTACGAACTAAATTTATAAAGTTAAAAAAGAAGAATGAAAGAGGTGATCTTATCAAGTACTTATCTTTTGGGATTTTTAACAATGCTATCTTTCTTACAGTCTTGTCAAAGAAATTGCTTGCCGTGAAGGGTCGCTATTGTTCCTCTTCGAAGAAAAAAATCCAACGACCTTTTCCTCTTAACAACATGCAAGCTGTAGTATTCACAACACAGTCATCGACTATCAAGCCAAAAAAAACGTATATCCCGGCAAGATAAATGCTGCTATCATCTACAGGTGATCACCAAATGGATATATAAATATAATGTGTTCATGACCTAGCACAAGTATTACGCATGCCTCTGGCCCCCATTAACGATTGAAGATGAAGAAACCTCAATTTCATCCTTGTCTTGTATCACCTCATTATCCATAAAATTAACATCATGTGGTGGTCGTATCGAGAAATACAAGGCTCGATTAGTTGCTAAAAAACACACTCAACGGGAAGGAATCGATTACGAGGAGACATTTTAGCTGATAAGAAAACCCAATCGTCTGATGCTAATTGAATCTTGAGTAAAACTGGTAAAATCCAAGAGCTTGGGACTCGATAAAAGGAGGAGTAACATGTTGTGTACTAAATTGACGTTGTCTTATGAAATCCGAGCACCTGTAGCGAAGAAGATGACAAAGGCGAGTCATAGGATACCTAGTTCACTAGTTGGGCTCTCCCTTGCTCTAAAACAGAGAGAATAAAAAGGGTGTATCTGTGTCTGAGCGACCACTACTTTACGGTCAATTATTGAGGGCTTAAAAGGACAGAAAAATGTCCACAAAGCCAACAGCTTCAATCACTTGTTCTAAATCTATGTTCCTCCTTTACTTTTTTATCTCCACTTGCCAATGTTTTTTTTTAAATAAAAAATGTTTTTTTAGTGTATTTATTTTTTTATAATTGTAAATAAATTTTTTTTAGTGTATTTATTTTTTTATAATTATGATGCAGTAAAAATAAAAAAATATTTTTATATATTTTTAAATAAAAAACATTTAAAAAAACTTCTTATATCAAAAGTATCAACCACAAACTCTCTTTCTTCTTTATTTTGTTTGGCATCCTTAATCTCTCTTATTTTACTTTTATTCTTTTATGCTATCTTATCCCTTTAATTATTAGATTTAGATGTCCTATCCGACCTCATTAGTAACTAATCCGAAAAAATGTCTAAATCACTTGGTCATTGAATTAACTTGTCGACCATTGAGTCAATTCAAATCAATTATTTTTATTAAAATAATATTATTTTATTTAATAAAAAAATTAATATAAACATAACCGAGTTTAGCCAGATCAAATAATTAGTAAAAAAATTGAAAAATCAACTAGATTTTATAATGCCAATTTTTTCTATTCAACTTGAAATCTAGCCAATGTTTCTGACTTGATTTTATTTGACTTAACCTATAGGTTTAATAGCTATATGATATATGATATGAAGTACCATTTTTTGTGCTTTTCTTTTTTAACAATCAAGAATATGCTCTCCTCATAAAATAGAAGGAAAAGAAGGAATATAAAATTAAGAATATACTTAACAAAAAAAGAAGGAACACTTAAGAATATGCTTCCAAATTTGATATACAAGACACCAAACCTTAAGAGTAGATCATAAATTAAGTTAAGCTCCTTCAAGTTCTCCAAGAACAAATCGACTAATTTTTAAAACTAATTAATTAATTTCTTTACGTAATATTATTTTATCTTAAAATAAAGGGAATTTTTTAGGAGCTGGGAACGCAGTTTAATAATTTTTTTTATTTTTTATTTTTATTAAAATTTAATATAATTTGTGTATTTTGGATTGTTTTGATGTATTAATATTCAAAATAATTTTTAAAAAATAAAAAAAATTATTAATATATATTTCCGCCATAAAATGCAATCACGAAATCATTTTGCATGGATAACAACTGCACTCACTGTTGTGGCTTTAACCTGGACAAGCACTTCTGAAATTGATTGTTCTTTACAGGCAACACCTCCCCTTGCTGCTCTGGAGGCCATCCATGTACAGTTCTTGACTAGTCTGGACTCCTTGCTGCTTAAACATTCCTGGCCAAGATCTGATGTTTTTTTTTTTTGAAAAAAAATAGCAGAACAGTGTATTCATGAAATGCAAAGAGATACCAACCGTATAATTAAATCTCGTATGGTTCGAGATCATGTGAAATATATTTAGCAAGTTCAAAATTTAGTGATGATAAATGATAATTTAAATTATTTTTGATATGATAGTAGAGATATAATAATTAAATAATTATAAATTTAAATCTTATCGTTTTCAAGATAGCTTTTTAATAAATATTATATATATAAATTAAATGGAACATAACCTAACTTGTTATAATTTATATATATTTTTTAATTATTTTTTAAAATTACAATGATAAAAATTATTATAATATCAAATCCAGTTAGAAAACCAAATTTATTAGCGTTAATAAAATAAGATGTTGTGAAAATATATGAAAATATTATATTTACAATCATAAGGATATAATTTCGGTGAAAATTTAACAACAAAATCATTGTAACGTGATGTATTTTCTCTAAATGTAGATTTTATGTTTAGCATAGACGTTCAATTTGAGTTTATTGCTCTAAATTCATGGCTACTCTTCTGCTAATCTTTGTATAAAAGAGAAAAGGGACTCAATTCTAGATTTATCTAGACAAAAAATGACATGACCTTTTTGACCATAAGCTATGCTTTGAAAATTTAAACAAAAGGAAAGAATATGGGGAAAGAGAAAGCAGGAGGGAAAGAATCAATTCAACACATAGGCCAACTTGGCTTTCGGACATATGTAGTTTCATGGTTTGTCTTTACAGCGTTAAAATGCTTTGAAAAAAATATTTTTTTATTTTTTAAATCATTTAGATATATTGATATATTGATAAAATTTTTGACTTTTTTTTAATATATTTATAAATAAAAAATACTTTAAAGTTTACCACAATGTTAAACTAATAGGAGGTTTGAGTTGGTAAGCCCGGGCGGGCGGGGCCTGGTTTAATAAAAGTGGATTGGATGGGGAACCTAAAAAGAAGGGAAAAAAGTTAAAGAATTTATTAAAAAAAAATGAAAGTAGAAGAGCAAAAATAGAACAAGAGTGAGTGAAAGAGAAGAACTAGACGGAGGAGAGTGAAAAGAGGCTGGTCAGTCTCCTGTGAATGCTCAGAACCTGCCACCACCTTGTCTCTTCTTCTTAACTAAATCTTAAACTCTCTAGACTCACCAGTCACCACCTTCCTCCATTTTTGGATTAATTAACAAAGACAAAATCCAAGTGAACCACACACTCTCTGTCATGAGTCCTCCATCCCACCTTCTTGTTCCTGTAATGGTGGAGACTTTCTGTGTTTCCTTTACATGGTACCCATTTTTATAACCTCAACTACTCCCTTTCTTTGTCCCTTTGTCTCCATGTTCCTTTCTTGACCTTTTTTAGCTAGTTAGCTAGCTAGTTTCTTTAGTTTTCTTTCTTGCTATTACTAGCAACTTCATTGCAGAGATAGCAACACAAAAAATAAAGAGTACCAATGTTGAGTTCTTAGCTTCTTGTTGATTCTTGTTTTACTTTTAGAGGGAAGGGTGTGTTCAGCTGAGAGAGAATCACCTTCTTAAGGTACTGTACTTTCTTCTCCTTGTCAGTTCTTTTTTTTTAAGGAAATAACAAACCTTTTGTATTAACAGTTAAGAAAAACGTATAAGCATGTTTCTTGAAGGCTTCTTGTGGATCTGTTGAAGATTTCTTTGGGGGTTTGTGCTTTGTTGGTTAAATAAACAAAGAGCAAAGAAGAAAGGCTGTAAAAATCTGGTTTCTTGTTGGAAAATATTGATTCTTGCATTCTAATTTATGTTGTTTGAAAGAGGTAAGCTTTGCTTATCTAACCACCAGACGAAAAATAGTGCACACAAGTAAGCTTTGTATTTGTGACTTTCTTTCACCATCATCTTGGAAGAAATCTTGTTATATGTTGGTGTTTGATTTTGGGATTTTAATGATTTTTCTGTGTCTTTTTCACGTGGGATTTTTGAAATTTTTTTTGCCTTTTCAAACGTGTTTATTGTTTAATTTTTGTTTTTACACTTAATTTTCCCTCTGCAAGCTAATTCTTTAAAATGGAATTTATAGTCGTTACCCCATGCTCTGTCTCTGCCCTGTTTCCTCTAATTTGTGAATCAGGAAAATTGCCCATAATTTTTTTATCATGTCTTGAAGAATTTTCCAAGTTCGTCAGTGGTTCTGCAGATTACGATAAGTTCATGAAAAGGTTGCTACCTGGTTCCATTATGGACACCATTTTCTGTCAGATTGGTAGCCTGTCTTTTACTTTTCACAAAATAAATATTGAAATGATGAGTCCATGTGTGGAAGTAGAGCTTTTCGGGGTCTAATGTTGATATTGTGATGAGGCTGACAGCTTTATGAAATGATGTTTATGCCTTTTCAACAATCCCATCACTCTAAATCTATTTCTGCCCATTTCTTTTGTGTCTGAGATATTTGCAGGTTGTTTGTTGATTATAGATAAAAATGGCTAATGGATCACCAAAGCACCACCATCAGCTAGAAGCGAAGAGAAGGCGCCTAACTTGGATTGTTGGGGTCAGTGGCCTTTGCGTTTTGTTTTATGTTTTGGGAGCTTGGCAGCATTCCGCCCCACTCACAAATCTGACTCAGTCCATCACTAAAGCAGACTGTGATGTTTCAAATCGTGCTGCGGTTAGTTCTAATCCATCAACATCTTCATCATCAGTTGCCTTGGATTTTGATAGCCATCATCGGAGTCAGATTAACAATACTACTTCAGTTAATGAGTTTCCACCATGCGCCATGTCCTTTAGTGAGTACACTCCTTGCCAGGATACTCAAAGGGGAAGGAAATTTGATAGGAACATGTTGAAATATAGAGAGAGGCATTGCCCAACAAAGGATGAATTACTTCTTTGCTTGATACCTGCTCCGCCTAAATACAAGACCCCTTTTAAATGGCCTCAAAGCCGCGATTATGCCTGGTATGATAATATTCCCCACAAAGAACTTAGTATCGAAAAGGCTGTGCAGAATTGGATTCAAGTTGAGGGTGACCGATTTAGATTCCCCGGTGGAGGCACCATGTTCCCCCGTGGAGCTGATGCTTATATTGATGACATTAGTGAGCTCATTCCTCTTACTGATGGAAGCATCAGAACTGCAATTGACACAGGCTGCGGTGTAAGTTAATTGCCAAAATATCTAGTTTTCTATTCAACTTCTGTTTTCAAATCCTATCCAAATATCTTAAGGTACATTTGTTATATGAGAATTAGCAGCATTCTAGGTCTTAATGTGTATTGTTCTTGTCCTTTTTTGTGGATGCTAAGGTTGCGAGCTGGGGTGCATACCTGTTGAAGAGGGACATTATATCAATGTCTTTTGCACCAAGGGATACACATGAAGCACAGGTCTGGTTTGCATTGGAGAGGGGAGTTCCTGGTATGATTGGTATCATGGCTTCACAAAGGCTTCCTTACCCAGCAAGGGCTTTTGACATGGCTCATTGTTCCCGTTGCTTGATACCGTGGCATAAATATGGTATGCCCTTGATTTTACCTTGCAGTTGTGCTGAATAACACGTAAAGCATGGATTTCTGCCCCCCAAGATAGTATGATAAAAATGGAGCTCAATCATGACCACAATTTTCATTTATCAATGTGGTTCAACCAAACTTCTATTGATCCAATTGTGTTGTATTCTTTCATTTCACAGATGGTATGTATCTAATTGAAGTGGATAGAGTTTTAAGGCCTGGTGGCTACTGGATTCTATCTGGTCCTCCTATTCGCTGGAAGAAACACTGGAGAGGTTGGGAAAGAACCCAAGAAGACTTGAAGCAAGAGCAGGATGCTATTGAGGATGTAGCCAAGCGCCTGTGCTGGAAGAAAGTGGTTGAAAAGGATGATCTTTCAATCTGGCAAAAGCCCCTGAACCACATTGATTGTATTGCAAGCAGGAAGACCTATAAAACACCACATATATGCAAATCAGACAATCCAGATGCTGGCTGGTATTCTTTAAATATATACATCTTAATTCATAGTATTCTGTATATTAATTTGCTATGCTAACACCTTTGATTTGACTCCTCTACCAAAAAAGGTACAAAGAAATGGAAGTTTGCATAACTCCATTACCAGAAGTAAGCAGCTCGGATGAAGTAGCTGGTGGTGCTGTTGAGAAATGGCCAGCACGTGCATTCTCAATCCCTCCAAGAATTCGCAGTGGTTCAATACCAGGAATCACTGCTGAGAAATTCAAGGAGGACAATAATCTGTGGAAGGATAGAGTGACAAAATATAAGCATATCATTAGTCCTCTCACCAAAGGCAGATACAGGAACATAATGGACATGAATGCACAGCTTGGAGGATTTGCTGCAGCCTTGGCAAAATATCCAGTGTGGGTTATGAATGTGGTTCCTGCCAATTCAAATCCAGACACACTTGGTGTGATCTATGAACGGGGTTTCATTGGAACATATCAAGATTGGTGTGAGGCATTCTCAACATATCCAAGAACATATGATCTCATCCATGCTGGTGGGGTGTTCAGTATATATCAGGACAGGTAACACTTCGAATTCTGAAAAAAGCTATTTTTGATGCCATGATCTTGTAAGTCACAATCTCATGATTGAATATGTCTTCATTTTTTCGTATTCAAGGTGTGATATAACCCACATTCTGCTGGAGATGGATAGAATTCTGAGGCCAGAAGGGACAGTGATATTCAGGGATACAGTAGAGGTTCTTGTGAGGATTCAGACTATAACAAATGGCATGAGGTGGAAGAGCCAAATTATGGACCATGAAAGTGGACCTTTTAATCCAGAGAAAATTCTTGTTGCTGTCAAAACTTACTGGACTGGTGAAAAGAAGCAAAAACAAGAGTAGCCGTAGTAGTGTAATTTCTTACTCTTCCAGAAATCCCGTTTCATTTCCTTTCTATCTTGTCCTTTCTTTTTTGGTAGCCATCATGTTCAATCAGATTATTTGTCAAGGATATATATCCTGGTGGATGAGAAAACGGACAGGCTTTTCCTCCATGTTAACGAAGATAAATCCTCTTTAATCACCGAACTAAATTAACCATACGAGGTTTTATTGATTTTGTATTTATCACGTATAAATTAGCATAGTTATAAGAGTGGTATAATATAATCAGTCAACTTAATAATTAACTCGGACGTGATTCATGGAAGTGATATATGAGATTGAGGAGGTACCTCAAAGCTAGTAGCGAGTAAAGGTGATTATTTTTTCTTTATTTTAATTTTTATTAAAAAATTAAATTAAAATTAATAAAAATTGAAACCAAATTAGAATAGGTTATGTTTGGTTTGAGTTTTTAGAATAAAAATTGGTTTAAATTGGTTTGATTTTATTTTAGCTCGTTTTGGTTTTATTTTGGTTTAATTTTTTCTAATTGAGTTCAGTTTTTTCTAGTTTGGCTTGGTTTTTTTCTGATTTTTTCTATTTATGTTTGGTTCTGATCAATTTTTGTTTTGTTTCAGGTTTATAAAATCAAAATCAAATCGAATTGGTTAATTTTAATATATTTAATTGATTTTTTTTTAATTAATTTTTTTGGTTATTTGATTTAATTGATTTTTTTCATAATTAATTTTTTTGGTTATTTTTTTTCTGGTTTCTTAGACCAAACAACTTCTAATTTTACTTGGCGTGACAATAAATAATTACTTTTCTTTCAAGAAATTCATAAATAAAAACTTCAAAAAATAAAAAATAAAAATAAAAATAAGAAAAGGGTTTAGAGGTCATGCCAAATGCTAGTTCATCTATGAATAGGTTATACCAAAAAATAAAATAATAATAAGAAAGTTTACCTTTTTGTTGGTTAAGTTAGGTTTTATTATGAACAATTTTTAGAGTTACTTTTTTTTTTAATTTTATTTTTTTAATTATAATATATTTGGTCTTGGATCATTTATTAAATTAATATTAAGTTTGACTTTTATTTTTTTAATTATAATATATTTGGTCTTGGATCATTTATTAAGTTAATTGTTTTTTTTAATTTCATCCCTTTACTCTTTGTTTTTATATTAGATTTGACACTTATTCTTTTAATTGTGATATTTTTTTTTATCTTGAATTTTTTATTGAATTAATTTATCTTTGGATTTCATCCATTGACATTTTATTTTTATATAAAATATGATCCTTATTTTTTTATTGTTATTTTTAGTTGTTCTTATCCTTTTTTAATTAAAATTATTTTTTAATTTCATTCCTTATGATTTGGTTTTATTTTGTTTCTATGTCAAATTTGGTTTTATTTCTTTTCAGATATATATCTTTTAATTTTTTTCCAAGTTTATCAATAATTTTACATCATTATTTTTTTCTAGTTTATCTTTTACTTTGTGATCTCTGTCATAAATTTTAAAGGTTGGACTAGGTCAGCATCAATTATTTTTAAAAATTTCATTCATTATCATTAAGTTCATTGAAAATTTAGTTTTTAATTTTTATTTGGTCCTCCTGTTTAATATGTGTTTTATTTAAGGCTTGACTCTTAATATTTTGATTTTTATTTTTGATTCTTAGCCTTTTTATCAAATTTTTATTTGTTTTTAATTTCATTCTTAGATCCATAATCTTGATTTTTTATTTTTTAAAAATATGATCCTCATTCTCTTGATCTTTATTTTTTGATTCATTTGCTAATTTGATTTTTTTTCAATTTAAAATTTTAGTATGTCCTCTCAATTTTTCTTTTCAAATAAGGTTCTTATTCTCTTAATTGCTATTTTTTATTATTTATTTTTTTTATTTCATCATTTGATATTTTATTTATTAAAATTTGATCTCCTTGATTTATCCCATTGTTTCTAGTCCTTACCCAAGGGTTAATTGAAGACAATTATCAGGTCACGAATATAGTGGATTAAGTTTAACCAATGTCATCTAGAACTTTTTATTTTATAAAAAAATCAAAATGATATCTTTTTTTTATAAAAAAAATAGTGAACGAGTTTTGACTACATTTTTTCTAGGTTAATCGAAACATTGATCAATCCAGGTTTTTTATCGTATTACATTGGATCAATTCTCTTCTAATTTCTTTTAAAATTCAGGCCGATCTAAGTTAAGAATCATCTAGGACATGGGTCAACCTATTAGGTTGAGCCAAGTTTTTAAATAGTTAATTTTCAAATGTGGTATTTCTAGTTTAGTAACTACCTAAAGTTATGCGTTTGAAAAGCTAACCTAAGTTGATATAATTGTTTTTTGAATTACATCATTTAAAGTTCTTTTTAAAACATGAACTTCATTATGTTTTTTAGTTTTCTTTTCAACCATGTTATCCATATCTCATGATTTAGGTGAGACATTTATCTGGTTGACTTAAGTTTTTTTTAAAAGTTGCTTTTTTATATTTTTCCTTTAAAATTTAATTATTTTTAATATTAATATTTTTTATGTGTTTTTTCTTCTATTAGATTATCATGTTTGCATAATATTACTCACGAGTTATGCTATCCTTACTTAATTTTACCGATACTTTGTTTTTAAATACTTTTTTTTCTTTGATTTAAAATACAATAACAACACTATAATATATTTTTCATCATGCTAACCCAGCTGATGATGAAACACAAGCCATCAAGTTAACCTGATTGTGCTTGAGAGTATAGTTGTAATTGCTTTTCAAAATATTTTTTATTAAGAAAAACATTAAAATAATATTTTTTTATTTTTTAAAAATTATTTTTAACATCAACATATTAAAATAATCTAAAAATACTAAAAAATATTAATTTAAAGTAAATAAAAAATTAATTTATTTTAAAAATATTTTTAAAATACAAAAATAAACAAAACTATTATGGATTTGAAATACTAAAATCCACAAATACACACAATGCAGGCACAAATGAGGAAGCATGTCAAAGTTCTTTCCACACGGCCTTAAAAAATAGAAGAAACATGTCAAACAAATAACTACATAGGCAAATGGTAATGTATATGGTTTTCCGGCAGCCCCGCAGCTTGGTAGCCTGGTCGATAATGTTTAAAATAATTTTAGTCTAAAAATATATCACAATAATACATTTTTTATTTTTTAAAATTTATTTTTAATATTAATGCATCAAAATAACTTAAAAATATAAAAAATCAATTTGAAATAAAAAAACTTAATTTTTTAGAAATATTCTTATACTGCAAAAACAAAGAGTGATTAATGCTCCATTTTTTTGCAAGAAAGTTATTTCCTTTTGGAAAGTGAATTCGGGAAAAATATTTTTTAATGTTTGGTAGTGTTATGGAAAATGACCTGGAAAACGTTTTCCAGTGTTTGGTTATGTTATGAAAAATAAACTGAAAAATAATTTATTAATGAATTAATTTTTTTCAATTTTATCTAATATATATAAAATATTTAATATAAAATATTTAATCACTATAAAATATAAAAATAAAATCTAAAAAGTATGATGATGAATGTTTTTTATTATTATATTCTATATTCATACATAGCTTATTTTATAAAATATAACTATATATGTCATATCATATTATAGAGAAAGCTTATATTGTAGAGAAATAAGCTTGTGAAATATTTTTTAAGTAAAACCTATTAATATATATTTTTTTCAATTTTAAAAGATTAAAATAAGTTTTTTTTCATATGAAGAAAACCAAATTAGTTTATGGTAAGAGTTATATATTTGGTTTTTTTTTTTGTATGAAGAATTTTTTTAAAAGATAAATACATACAAAAATATTTTTAGGGGTTTTTTGGATAAATATTTTTTTTGTATGGGTAAAGACAATTATCTCTTTAATATTCCTTTAATATATATCAAATAAACATCAAGATATAAATATAAATATCTAACATCAAACATAATCATGCATAAATATTAAGTTTCGATGTCATAAATATACATATTAGTTCAAATTACAAACATAAACATGCTAGATCGAGTTAAACAAGTAAACATACTTATTAAATAACAAACATAGTTTGAACTTAAATTTTGAACATAGTCAAACCATCTTAGTAAGTAGGCTTATAGTAGTGTTGGTTCATAAAATTCTGAACCCAAATTTTTCTCAAATTAGCATTTTTTGCCATAAATGCTTTTGTCAACATTTTATTTTGGACCAAATGATCAAATGCATCCCCAAGAGTGTTCTCTTCAAAGCTTTCAATTTTCATCACTTTCATATACAACGCATTAACATCAAGTTGATTTTTGCTGAGAGTTTAAATTGTAAATGCTACATCTCCAATCTATTTAGACAACTTTTTAATACCATCATCTTCATACATGCAATTTCTTTTCCTATGTTGCGTCTTTTGTGTACTAAAGGAAGATGTTTCTTTTCCTTTATAACTTTCTTCATATTCACCTTTATTTTCAATTGAAATTGATTGCTCTTCAGTGCTCTTTTCTAAGTTGACATTAGTATATAATTTGACATCATTTTCGATTGCCATGTCTTTTCCAACAACAATTGTCATTGCCTCATACATATCAAGTTTTTTATTAAGAAATTTGTCATGATTGGGATGTGCCTGTTTATAAAGTTTAGAATATGCAAGTTTTTAGTTCATTGTATAACATTTTAGAAACAAAAGTAATTATAAAAATTACAAAGAGTATAATATTTATCATACCTTTACTTCTTCATCATATACATCTTTCAAAACTGTAATAATCTTCGAACAATCATCCCAGTCAAAGCCACTTATTTTTAAGTTTGGATATTATTCCCCATTCTTTTTTCACTATCTTGAGATGATTGTCCACATGCTTAGGCTCGCATTGCACATTGAACTTTTGTTTCTGTAGCCACCTTAACAAAAGATTCTAATTTAAAGGTCGAAGAAGGTTTGCTTCCTTTAAGTGCCTCCTCAGCTAATATCTCAAGCAACATGTGAGACATAGGCTTAGACCATGTGAAGTGCTTGCCCTTGCATTTTTCATTTTGCATGAAACTCATTTCTATAAAAAAAAAGAAATTATAAATTTATACAAAATAAAATCATACAATATTTAGATTTAATAAATTTCATATAAAAACTACGATTAATAATTAAAAGAGAAAATATAATAAAATTAACATCTACTCCAAATACATAACAAAGATAATACAAACTCAAGCAAGACATAATAAAAATAAACACATGGTTGATGCAATCATTTCTCTTTTTGTTATCCACTTCCTATTCTCTTCCATTTCCTCCCGTTGACTTAAGTTGATTGTTCGTCTAATTGGTTCACTATCCGAACATATTTATTCCATAATAAAGTCATAAGGATCAACCCCTATTATATGATTATGAATAATACAACATGCAAGCACAACATCTACTTGTGTTTCATAAGACCAAAGAGATTTTCCATCAATTGATCTAAAATAACTCTTCAAAATACCAAACCCTCGCTTAATAGTGGTTCTCAATGAAGAGTGTCAAAGATTAAATAGCCCTTTTTTATTTTCTGGTGCACGTTCTGTAAACTCATTTAAGTGATATCGAACTCCACGAAAAGGAGAAATGATTCCTTTTCGAATACCATAACCAGTATCACAAAGATAATATTTTCCTACAAATTAAAAAAATAAAACCTATTACTATCTTTATCTGATAAAACATTTTATATGTTTATTACATATAATACATACTTTATTATATACCTTCTGGAATTTTTAGACCATTAGATCTTGATAATGCATCACCTATTATATACCATTAATAACCCGAAATCTTTGGTTTCGGCCTACAATTTGTAAGAATACAATTACTTGCTCCCTAATAGACACATTTTGAGTTGATCGTAATAGGTCACGACTTGTGAGAACATCACACAATCTATATAAGACAACAGGTTTCATATGAATTTGTTCAACGTAATGTCTATCACCTCGATTCAAAATGCTATCCATATAGAATTCTCATTGAGCAATTATATTTATACGTGGTTCTCTTAGTATATAATTTTTATTTTTTTCTTGTTCAATAATAGCTACCCCTGTAGCTATCACAGTTACAACTGCTCCCATACATGCTGCATGAATAATCTTACTATCCATAACAATAAAGTGGAGTTTTCTGCTAACAAAACCTAAACATTTTAAAAGCATATAAGATACTTACATAATCAATATAATAAATTATGCTCAAAATTATGTGCAAAGAAGCTAATTCCCAACACAAACAATGCCTTAAAGGAAATAATTATATAATGAATGTTATTTCCCATAGCAAACAATACAATAATTTATTAATGAATTTTGTATAAAAATATTAAAGGAATCAAGTTTTCTATCAAAATCATTTTATTTTTTTTAACTGTGTATAATCATCATCATCAACGCACATTATGTTTCATAATCTAATATTTTTACCCATATCAATTCTTGAACAATTACTGTGCAGCATAATCAGCCGTTCACTAATACCTTCTAATTAATTAATACCCGACTTAACCACAATCAATTTTGTTTTCAATTACTGTGCAACATCATAATTAATTAATACCCAGCTTCTACCCAAACCAATCTAGTATGCAACATCATCTACCATTTAGTAATGCCTCAATTAATTAATATCCAGCTAACCACTAATAAGGAACCACTATCTATTTCTATTTTCTACCCAAAGCAATCTATTGTGTAGCATCATCAACATCAACGAGTCTTTTAACAGTCAAGATTTCTATCGAAATCAATTCCCCATTTCATCATCAACGCACACACATCACGCCAACAAAGCGTAGGAAATGCACAAAACATAGGAAATGCATATCAACAACAGAGAAGGAAAATCACATCAGGTGGAGAAACACAACATGGGTTTGTTGTGTTTTTTTCACAGAAACCAAACAAATTATTTTGTTTGGTTTCTGTGAAAAAAACAGTGCAAACCCGATTTCTGGGAAAAATGGGTTTGGGTTTGCTGTGTATGGGTTGCTGTGTATGAGTTTGCAGTGTTTGGTTTATGAAAAAAATGCAGGGGTTGTGGTTTTCTATGGATGGGTTGCCTGGCGAAGAGATTGGAAAGGAAACGGGCTTGAAAGACGCCTTCAATTTCAGAGAAGAATG
Organism: Populus euphratica; assembly: GCF_000495115.2. Taxonomy (NCBI): domain Eukaryota; kingdom Viridiplantae; phylum Streptophyta; class Magnoliopsida; order Malpighiales; family Salicaceae; genus Populus; species Populus euphratica. Next base: position 664,686 of record NW_011499920.1, read on the forward strand.
GTGATTCTTCGTTGTGATAGTGGTAATGTTTTGTTGTGATAGAAACAATGACGAAAGAAAATAATTTTACCGTGTATGTGTATAGGTCTGTGTTTGGTTTCTAGGTTCAATTTTTGGGTTTGCTGTGGTTGATTTTTCACGAGGGTTTGAGTTTGTTGTGATTGAATGGGTTGCCTTTCCATGGGTTTTGGTTTACAGAATATGGGAGTTTTTGGTTGTAGTGAAATTAACATAGCATGGGAGCTTTTGGTTGCAGTGAAATTAACGGAGCATGGGAGCTTTGAAATACCTAGCTTATAATCATTAAGAGAGCATGGTTGTAGTGAAATAACAAATAAACAAGGGAAAAAACACAGCACAAGATTTATGCCATAATAATAACAACAAATTAAAAATAAAGAGGATGAAAACAAGATAAATAAAAACATTTGAAAAAAAAATTACCTAGAAGATGAAAGATACTTGCAATTGATCTACGTATTTGGGAGAGAACAAGAGTTTTTAGGGATTTGTTTTTTTAAGACAGAGAAAAAAGAGTCTTTAAGGATTTGTTTTTTTAAGATAGAGGACACTTTTTGTTAATAAAGAAAAGAAAAGTGTTTTCCTTAGAATAAAGAAAGGAAAAGACTTTCCTCTTCTAACGTTTCATTTTTTCTATTGATTGGAATTAAGTTTTCTTTGACCGATTTTCCTTATACTTGTCAAACATGGAAAATAGGGGAAAATGATTTCTAGAAAAATGAATTCCTGGAAACAAACAAGGTCTAGAGAGTGAGTATTTTTGCATTGCAACCTTCTTTTTAAAGTTTTTTATTAAAAAATATTAAAATAATATTTTTTATGTTTTTAAATATTTTTAATGTATCGATATTAAAAATAATATATATATATATATATATATATATATATATATATATTGAGACTAAATCTGACTTGGTGTATTTAAACTTCAAAGATTTTTTTTTTTTGCAAGAGATATAGCTAACCTCTTTAATCACCAAACTAAATTAACCATTATAAGTTGGATTGATTTTGTATTTATCACGTGAAATTAACATAAATATAAGGCTTAATATAGTCTGATAGATCAATTGTAATGCCTATTTGTTAACACGGTGACTGATTAGTACTTAAAAGTGCATTTTTATGATGGTTTTATATCATCATTTTGCACTTGAAGTATCAATAACTCCTTAACTAAAGCATGTTTTATAATAAGATATCTAATAATATAAGATACCTTTAATTTATGGTAAATATT
>NW_011499920.1:666397-687543 GCF_000495115.2 Populus euphratica
TTGTTGTTGTTGTTGTTGTTGTTGTTGTTGTTGTTGTTGTTGTTGTTGTTGTTGTTGTTGTTGTTGTTGTTGTTGTTGTTGTTGTTGTTGTTGTTGTTGTTGTTGTTGTTGTTGTTGTTGTTGTTGTTGTTGTTGTTGTTGTTGTTGTTGTTGTTGTTGTTGTTGTTGTTGTTGTTGTTGTTGTTGTTGTTGTTGTTGTTGTTGTTGTTGTTGTTGTTGTTGTTGTTGTTGTTGTTGTTGTTGTTGTTGTTGTTGTTGTTGTTGTTGTTGTTGTTGTTGTTGTTGTTGTTGTTGTTGTTGTTGTTGTTGTTGTTGTTGTTGTTGTTGTTGTTGTTGTTGTTGTTGTTGTTGTTGTTGTTGTTGTTGTTGTTGTTGTTGTTGTTGTTGTTGTTGTTGTTGTTGTTGTTGTTGTTGTTGTTGTTGTTGTTGTTGTTGTTGTTGTTGTTGTTGTTGTTGTTGTTGTCATCTATAATTTATACACTTAACCTCCTTGTGGTTCGACCCCGGTCTTGCCGGGTTATTTATTACTTCGACACTCCTGCACTTGGGAGAAGACATCAATCTTTTCGTCGTGTCAATGACTTTTGTTTTTAAAATGAGTTGTGTATGTTAAATATTTAGTTATGTGAAAACACATTTTAATATTTACGTGGGATCCATCAAATTATGTTAAAAATATAGATTTATAAAACGCAACTTCACTATTAATGAGAACAATTGAGTCATTTTTTACTATTATTGTCACTCCTTTGGCTGGATTGGATCTGATCCAAAATTAAATGCATTGAATCGAGTTCGACTTAGTTAAAAAAAATTAATTTTTATTTTTAATTATATTTTATTTAAAAAATTAGAAGGAGATCACTTAATAATATAGTATTTTCAAAATTTGATCACATTTCTAATTTTGTTCTCGATGATACTCTACTTGATATTGTTGCACGCTTAAGAAACCAAGAAAACTATGATTTTTGTTGGATGGATTTCATACATGATAAAATTATCGATAGTTAATAAAACAATAAAAAATATTTGATATAAGTATTATTTATTTCATAATATAATAGTAGTAATTAAATCTATAATATTTAAATTAAAAATCATTAATATATATATATATGTAAATTATTTTATAACCTCAATTAAGTATTAATTAAGTATTCTTTTAATGAAACATATTAAATTATTTTTTATTCAATTTTAACTTTAATTATAATTTTAACCAAAAAAATATAAATATCAAACCAACCTTAACTAAAAATATTTTTATAAATTTTTTAAATTATAAAAATTATTATAATACAAAATATCCGTTGACATAAACAAATAACACCAATTTTACTTGGTGTAAATGTCTCGACAACAAATGGTTACTTTTCTTTTAAGAAATTAATGAAGAAAAAATTTGAAAAAAAAAGAGAAAAAAAAACCTAGAGGTAATGCCAACTCCTAGTTGATCTACCTACCAAAAGGTCATACCAAATGCTAGCCCTCCCTGGTTGTTGGATATGGTGGCTAAAGGGCTATAGGTTAGGCTTCAAAACTGCCAGCATTCCTTTTGACTTGCGCCGTTGCACTCATTAATTTATTGGCAATAATGAAAAAAATTGGTCAGAAAATCTAGTGGGGATGGTCTATTTTAATCAAATATCAGGCCATGAATTTAAGTCAGATTCTCCTGTCTTCTGCCGTGGAGGTACCTTGGCCATTGTGAGGTAGGTTTTAGAGTTTACTATATCATTTTTCTAGTAATTCATTCATAGAAACTAAATCAAATTTGATTGAGATTATTGGTAATTCCCTAATTTGAAGTCTCAGAATAGAAGGGAAAACTTGTAAATATATTCTCCTCTTCCCAAGGCAATCACTACAAGCATGCTAGTTCTAAAAAGGGTTATGAAAAAAAGAGAAAACCAAAGATTTCATATAGTATTTTTGATCAAAAATTGCTTTGAGGGATTAAAATCTATATATTATTGAAAGATATGAACTCCCTTTTCTTCCTCAATGCTTAATATGATAAGGTTTATGGTAATCCTTGTTGGTTTCTATCAATCGGATCGATGAATGTCATGATTTGAATGCAATTAAATAAAATAAAAAAATAAGGTGTAAATGTGAACTTTTTATATAAATATAGGGTAAAAAGAGATTTCTCTCTTTAAAATTACTTTCATGCTTTAGTAGTAGAGAATGTTTAAAGTGGCTGACTTGGTTTAGATTGTGAAAATTGGTATAGTTTTACTAATCCCTCGTAATTCAAAATTTAACTCAAATTAAATTAGAATAGACTAATTTTTTTTTGCTAATCAAATTAAATTAAATTAGAGTAGACTAATTAAGTTAACTCGATAAATCACAATCAATCCAACTAGTTTTTTTTTTGTAATTTGATTCGTCAAATCTAAAAGAAATCAAATTAACATGAATATTTTATTAAAAATTAAATCATAATAAAATAATTTTAATAAAAATAATTAATGAGTAAGTTTGGTTATTTTTAGTCGGTCAGGCACATCTACCTAAAATTAGATTCAGAAATTTTCTATGTAATAATTTATCAATAAACTAAAGGTGACGCTTTAAGAAATAAGAATATGATAAGAAAAAATTAAAATTAGGATAAGGATCAAAATAGCTGTAGGATAAGAGATATTTTGGAGACACCCACTAATATGTATATTTGTGCTGTCCACCGTAGAATTTTGACTTCAAATTTCTAGGCTTTTCAATTAAGATAAAGATTAAATTACCTTAATGAGAAGGCATAACAAGAAGCAGAATTTAATGTGATCTTGCAAAAAAAATAAATGACCAAATTCTGCCAAACACTCATCGTGCGATGCAACTGAGTAATTGAGGGTTTTGTACTCATATTTCTTTTTTACAAAAATCACTCTAAATTCCACAGAAAATTCAAATAAAAAAATATAATAAAAAAATAAAGAAACAATGCATTCCCTATATTAAAATGTGTTATAGAAGCCAAGGAAAATTTCCTTGCCAATTTCAAAGAATAAAATAATGTATTTAAAAACCGATTGGATTAATATTTAGTTTGATATATGAACATTGACCCAAAAATATTACTATAGTTTATAAGAAGATGAACAAAGAATAACACATCTACTTTTTCAAATAATATACTCGATCCAAAAATACTATATATTATAGTTTTAAAAAGGAATGAGACATCTGCTAGCGTGGAGAATCAAATAATATATTTTAGAGCATGATAGAAGTGAATACTTGTGAAGGAGAATTTACTAAGGTTTTTGGGAATGCAGTTGCAAACACATTCCTTTAAATTTCAATTTTTTTTTTCGTTAAAAAATTATTTTTTATATTTTTAAATTATTTTAATGTACTAATTTTAAAAATAATTTTTTTTAAATAAAAAATATTTTAATATATTTCTAAATAAAAAATATTTTAAATTATAATAGATATTACAATTACATATAGCTTCTAAGATGAGAAGCATGTTAATAATTAATAGTTTTTGTTTTATTATTATTATTTTTTTCAATTGAGAATTGATTTTTTATATAGTCATTATTTTTTTTTTTTCTTTCAATTGAGAATTGATTTTTTATATAGTTTTGAACTTTTAATATGATGTTGTTTAATATATTTGTGTATTTATAAATAAATAAATACAAAGTACGTTATACAAAGTACATTAGGTTTAAATTATAGATTAAATAAGTTAATTTAAATAAATCTAAAATAATATTATTTTATTTTAAAAAAAACCAAATCAAATTTTGATAGGTAAACATCCACCCAAATTTTCTTGAATCAATGCATAAAACCAGGTTGGATATGGTTTAATAAATAGATATAGTTTGGAAGTTATGTATCAAATAATCTTTTGAATTAAATTGGTTGAAGTCTTATTAAATTGATTTTATTTGAGTTTATGCAGTAAATAAAATTTATCTTTCATTGTATAAGTTTGAAACCCAACAACATTATCCATATATATATATATATATATATATATATATATATATATATTTATTTATTTGTACGTGACACACCAACAATATCTCTTATGTAATTAATTATTATTTGCCGTATTATTCTTACAAAAATTAATCTTTAGTGGCTCCACAAAACTGTCACCTACCTAGAAGTCTTTCATATGTCAAACCTTTTGGTCTTCTTCTATCTAATATTTTTTTTTTCGTATGGTAAAAATATATTACTTAAATTACATGTAACTCCTTTAAGTATGACTTAGATTCCAGTTAGGTCCCTTATTTTTGCCAAAAGTCTTCAATTGAACCGTGAAGTTTTAGTAATCAATTCCATATAAATTCATACATAAGACTCACAGGTGTGCCATCACAGGGAACAGATAAATGCATGTTTGGCAATATAGTGTTTGAGAAACCATCACTCTTTCATGGGAAATCCATTTCAATTCTGAAAAGTATAATTTAATTGTTTAGATCTTGAATTTGTTTTTTTATAGATTATTAGTTCGAGTTTTATAAATTTTAGAGTCATTAGAAATTTACATAATTATTAACTTTAGAGTCCGTAAAATTAGTTAATGAATGTATAAATTGACCCGAACACCCATATTAATCTAAAAAAATGGATTAGATTTGTATTTATTTACTTGTTTGTTATTAATAAATGCATAAATTGACCTGAACATCCATATTAATCTAAAAAAATGGATTGAGTTTGTATTTATTTACTTGTTTGTTATTAATATTTAAATTTTAGATATAGATACCATGAATAAAATTCTCATAAATTCTTTAGTTCCACATAAATATTTTACCTTTGATAATAAAAATAAGAGGCATGGACTTAGTTTTGGCATGAAAAAACACATGATTGTTTCTTGCATGACATCCCTTAAAAAAAAACAGAAAAAAATTGCTCTTCCCTTCATGCATTTTAAAAATCAAATTAAGCTAATTAATCTCAAATCACACCTTTAATCCAATACATGAAAGAGATTGAAAGCGAATTAAAGATGTTGATTTCTTTTCTCTCGTCTCTATGATTCAAACTTTAACAAGTAGACCCATAATCAAAACTTTTATAATTGTTAGAGGACTCAATTGTAGTTTGCTCAGACCATAAAATAATTGCTTTGAGTCATTAAATTAATTAACCAATCACTAAATCAACCCAAGTTAATATCTTGATTAAATCAGGTTTAGTCAAATTAAATGAATCATTAAAACTATTAAGATGGACGGAGTTTTATAAAATTAATATATCATTTAATTTAAATAAAATCTCCATCTAAATTAAATTTAAATTCTCAATATTCTGTATTGACCAGGTATAACCTGATAAATAAAATTATGCATGCAGAGGATTATTATATATTTTTTTTCCGTTTCCAAAAAGACGAGGATATCTTCACTCGTCACGTGACTTTATCATACAAGAGAGAGAAAAAAGAGCCAAAATCACGCAAACCAGGAAAAATTAAAGTAGAAGAAGCAGAAAGCCACACCGATTAATGGCAGCTGCGGCGGAGGACACGGTGGAGGAAGAGGTAGGTCGAGTGGTGGAACAAGCGAAGGAGTTGCAAGAAACCGCTGCTTCTTTAATTGCTAAATCTACACACGACGAACTATCTGTTCGCCAAAAAGCTCTCTCTCTTGAGTCTTCTATTCGGCGTTGCAGTTCTCTCCTTCACCGAAACAATCACATCGCTCCTAAATTAGCTGCCAAGGTAGTTAATTAGATTTAATATTTGCTCTGTTGTTGTGTAGATTGGATCTCTTTTGCTCTTCTGATTGATTGATTGATTTTGTGTTGTTTTGTTTAGCTTGAAGAAGATTTACAGAAAGCAAGATGTATTATAGCTGATGGAGAAGCTTCTTCTTTTCTTCCTTCAAAGTCTCAAGGTCTTTTTTTTCCTCAAGATGTAATTCTTTTACTACTATTATTATTGTTGGACTATTCTTAATTGATTAATGGAAAAACCAAATAAATTATCTGGAGTTTAATGAGGTATGTTGTTGATATTTGCGTGCAGGGCGTTTTCTAAAAATGTTTTTGGGACCGATTAATGTGCGTGCTTCTCGTAAAGATGTGCAGTTCAAGGTTAAAGAGGAGTATAACAGTTACAGGGTATGCTTTATTTTGTTTTAATTCTATCTCTTTTAAAATTTTGTTGAAAACTTACAGTGTTGTGTTTCTCCGGGAGCAGGATAGGACTGCACTTTTGTTTCTGTTTTTCCCATCGGTTTTGCTTTGTTTGAGGTCTTGGGTCTGGAATGGGTGCTTGCCTACGTTTCCAGTTCAATTGTATCAGGTAATTCGTTGGATTTTTTACGAATTGAGAAATTTTGTTGATATTTTCTTATTTCGTGCAAGATCAGGTTTTTACATTTTTGGCTTGTGCTTTGATAGGCGTGGCTATTGTTTCTCTACACTGGATTGACTTTGAGAGAGAATATATTGAGAGCCAATGGAAGCGATATTCGGTCATGGTAATTGCAATTCTGGCTTTTCTGTGCTTTAATATGTTGTCTGAGCTTTGTGTGCTCTTTATAGTGTTCTGCATGGTAAATGCTAATAATTCGATGCGTCTAAAGCAGTTAGAATTTAGTGGGTGAAGACATACAACTTGATCAAGCAGACTTCTTGTTTGCAACCACTAACCATTGCTTTCTAGCAGGTCTGCTGATGAATCTTAACTTGATTCACTTAGTGAAGTGTATATACTTTCATGTTCTTCCTGTGTATTTATTTATGGCCCTAAGGTGGTATTAGTTCCACAATCTTAACTTCTAGTAATTTCTAGGTTCACCATTTGTCATTATCAACAATCTTTCATTCATGCTTTCCACATTTTTGAGTTTCACAAATTCCATGATTGTAAAAGAAACGGCTACATTCATTAGATGTAGCTAATAACTCTACCTATTTTCTCACAACATGAATCCTAAGCCTGCTTTGTTGGGCGATCTGCCACATTCTTCCAGCCATGAGGTTATTGTTCTCCTTTTGTCTGCAACTCATCAATAACTCAGTGGATAGAATCATAGGGTGCACTCAGCACTATTACAGTGGAATTGATGTTTTAGTCATAAACCATACTATTTTTTGCTTAGGGACTTGAGTAGCAAAGCATAGTGGTTCATGGTGCTTGGTACTTGTTCCTAATTAGCGGGTACTCCATATACAGTTGATAGTTATGAACTAATGTTCTGTTTTTGAACAACATGTCATTTTGTGAAATTATAACTTTTGAGCAGTAGAAACAAAAGACCGAACCATAAAGCTTGTGAAGAAGGATGTTGGATTGATGGTAGTATATGACTGTTGCATAAAACCACCACTCTTCCTAGCAGAAAGACTGTTGTCATATGAAGCTGTCCTTCTAGGCTCATTGTTAGCCTAAAAAGGGTTTAAAAGGCCTTTCACCTTAAGAAATAGGCTGAACTTCTAACAACTGAAAATGATATTTTTACCTGGCACAATAGCTCAGTTTTGTGTTCAGCTCTAGAAACTAATCATTTATAGACTCTCCTTTCATCACCCTCTTAGAAATATGTTTGGAACATGATGAAATCATATGGAACGTGGAAAAAAAAAAGTTGGAAACCTTAAAATTTTCTTGTTTGGTAGGTTTCTTAACCATGGAATGCAGCTTAGTTTAAAAACCATGGAGCACAGCTTAGTTTAAAAACCATTCCCTAGGTGTGGTCGTGGCAGGAGAATCTCAAGTGGGTTTACAACTTAGAGTCACAAGCACTTTAATAGTCTTGCTCTCACATAAGGCTTATTCTGCTCTTAGAGCATTCACAAAAGTATGATGTTCATCATCATGCATGGAAATGCCAGTTTCCTTAGTTATTGATGTCCCCTGGATTGGCACAAGAATATCTCATCAAAGTAGGTAATATGTTTTTGCAGGTGGATCAACCATCACTATTGTGCTATGATTATGGCCGTTGTTAGTCTCACATGGGAGATTAAAGGTCAACCAAATTGTGCTCAGAAGCAGGTTACTATTTTTCCATTAGATTCTAAATGCGTTGTCTGTTTGTATTTGCTAACAATTCCTTGAATCTTGCTCAGAGAGGGGTACAACTGTTCTTGCAATGGGCTATGATGCAAGGAGTTGCAATGCTTTTGCAAAATAGATATCAACGCCAGAGACTCTATACCCGTATTGCTTTGGGAAAGGTATCATCTTGAAATCACTTGTATGCCCTGCAAATCATCACTTTATGCTCTACTTTTGGTGTGGTCTGTTTCCATCTTAATTCTTGTGAGGCTTGTGGTTTGGTGAAGCTTGTCTACTGGTCTGTTTTGCAGGATAGGAACTGTCTCTACTTCAGATGCATATTAATTAGCACATCATATTTTCAATCCTTTTTTGTTTAATTGTTGTTTTAGGCTAAGCGAATGGATGTTGTGTGGGGAGAAACAGCTGGTGTGGATGGGCAGTTGTGGCTGTTGTGTCCTATACTATTCATTCTGCAGGTATTTATGCTACCTCTTAACTGGTGTTCTCATATACAGATGGAACAGGCCTGCTCTTTGCATCTTTCTACTAATCATAAGCTTAGACCTAATTTTGTATATACTTTGTATGGTTTGAACAAATGAAGCAAAGTATTAATCTGATAGCAATTGAATATTGCGTTACAAACATGAACTCATTCCAGCCTGGTTGACAAAGGCTGTAGTTTTCACTAAATTATTTTGGTGGGCTAAGAAATTCATGTTCTTTTGCTGTGAAATTGAGTTTGATGTTTAGACATGCTACTCGAATGAAGTAGACTAAGGAGCATAATGAACCACTTGTTTGGAATCAATTCCAAACTAGAAACTAGAAACTAGAATTGATTTCAATGCTTTAAGTGGATTGAATTAATTGATTCTCTAATTGAATTCTTGGATTTGAAATTTGTTTTAAAATTGTGGTATTCATTTGAATTGAGGTACTCGAAATACATCATTTACCCAACTTGCCCTCTTCCCAACCATCATTTTCTGTCTTATCTCTCTCATTTATTGATGTGATTAAAGTGAGTGAAAGAGATCCAACACAGCCTATGGCTATGGCTGGTCTACCGGTCTATATGGCCTGGAAAAGAAATAACTCTTTCTTATAAAATCTCAAGTACAAATAGTTATAATTCCTTACAACAGTGGTAGCCCTTAAATGGTTATGCAAACCCTTATAAAAAGAAATACAAGCCTTAAAAATAACTTAATCCGAGCTGTTCAAATAAATCCTAATAAAATAACAGATAACCGAAATAGAAAAGGAAAAAAACCCAGCTAAAAGAAACCCAACAAACTTGACATTCTGCTTTGTTGCTGCTCCTGCATCATTTATACCTGCCACTTATATCTAAATTTTATTTTATTATTTGAACTTAACCAAACCGCAACTAATCTTCTACCTGCCAATCCTCCACAACAATAGATGATAGCTATAGACTAGAGATGAAAGTGCAGGGTATAAATTCTAAACAACTATTCTATGGGCTAGCCATTCTCCCAAGGGACCATTACTGTAGACTTTATTAGTAGCATTCAAGGCCGGAGCGGAAAGGAAGGGGACAATGAACTGCTTGTATCCATAGATGCAGGATCAAATTGTTTCCAAGGAGCTGGGCAGAGATCCATGTAAAAGAGGGTTCTCTTTGGATAGACATGGCAGATGATACACCACTATAGAACCACTCTTGTGTTTGCTTAAACCAAGAGTGAACATTCAATCAATTTTGCCTGAATCTTTCATGCATAGATATTTTTTTTTCTTTTTGAGAAATTAACATCCAAACTACCACTAGCAACTTGATTGTGAGAAGATCCAGATTTCCACATATAGGATGTGCCTCTATCATTAAAGAGTAAACCAACTGTGTTCAGATTGAAAGCAACTAAAAGAAATTGAACAAAATCATGACAGCCACCAGCAAACCAACTCAAAATTAATGTGCTGTGACCATCTTCCCTTTCTCCGAAGGTGTCTTTGGGACAAGATTGGTGTTGAAGGAAAACAAAAAAAACTTTGCGAAGCAGATGAGGAGGGTGTTTTTGGGATAAAGTTCTCAACGGTCAATTCTGAAGCAAACTGCTCCGGCTTTGTATGTGCTTAATGGTCAGCTCTAGTGGTGCAATTTGCCATCATACAGAAATTAATGGTTCTAACGGGTTGTGGAATTCATATCAGTTGCTTAGAGTTTTCCAATCCCTGGAATGGAGTAAATGGTGTTGAATTGATTTCATTTCTACCAAAGTCTGAGGTTTCACAATAGGCAGGAAATTCTAGTTTAATCATGAGTGCCTCATTTGGGTTGGCAGGCTTTGTGCTCGTTTAACAAAGCATCAACAGGCTTCCTTTTCAGCTGTACATTTGTTTGAAGGAAATTGAAGAAGCATTAGGTTTTTCAAATGATAATGCAATTATTGTGATCTACTACTAGAAATTTTGACATTTGAATTGTTGAAGTAAGCATGATGGCCTGAGTTCAACCTGATTATATTGTAGTGCTTCTGGAATTGAGTTTTGACCTGAATAATTGTATGTGCTTCTGGACTTGATATAGGGTTTTGAGGCATATGTTGGACTACAGCTGCTCAGGACTGCATACAAGGGGGTCACCTCCGAGTGGCAGGTATGCTTTTATAACTTTCTTTCCCCCATTTTAAGATCCAGCAATCTACATCCGTACAAATTTGCAGCATTCAATTTGGTGACAGAATCCGGTTCTGGCAGGTTATTTTCTGTGGTGCCCTTTTGGTCTTTATGGCAGTCGGGAACTTCCTAAACACAGTAGAGATACTAATGGTGAAGTCAAGGTTTAAGGCAAAAATGAAAAGTAAGAGCAAGCAGGAATTGGATTGAGGCACTTCTAACCTTTAGGATCACTCCTTCCATTCTCTATAGAATCTCAATTTTGGAATGTTCTTTCATGGGTCTTGAAACATGTTTTGTTGAAGCTGAGGCAATGAAAGTTTCTCCTTCAGGCCTTCATTTAATTATACCCTTTGCCATTTACGTGTTTATAGCTCCCATCCTAATCGTGGAACCTGGCCGTGAAGTGAACTTGATCACTCAGAGAGATGGATGCAAACGGTCAGCAATAAAACCCTCTTAGTTATATGTCAGATGTCCTGTAATCTACTGTTTGGCTTTAGTTTAGGTAGAGGTCTGAGTTTCAGTCTCGCATAATGAAAGGGTGGTCCTTTATCCTTGAAAGTTATTTACGAAGTTATTAAAGGCGAGAATCTTGAGTTTTTGTTTGCAAATTGTCACACTAAAGGAAAGGAAAGCAGCTATAAAGAGTTTTTTTTTCTCCAGTGTTGTGCTAGTAGCGTGTATTTAATTGAACAAAATATCCACGTATTTTATTTGATCAACTTGAGATTTTTCTTTTGAAGGTTGCGCTTAATCTTTCTGATAATTGTGCTATTTTTTTTTTAAAAAAAAATTGAGAATCTGCCTGACTGAATCGGTGTCCTCGTCTTCGTAAAGCGGCTCACGTCCACCCCACCTCTGGTCAAATCACGGTGTCCTCTTTGCCTGGAAAATGGTGAATGCAGTGATGGGAATCATTAAATGACAGATGCCATGGGTGAGTACAAAATGTTCCTGCAAGTGCAGCTCTGCTCATCATCAGCCTTGTTGAAATCAGAATTGATATCCTCAGACCGGAAATTGGCATCTGTGAATGCCAGGCATCGAATTTAGGTGATGGCACGGTCTCCGGGCTTCGTGGGTTGACATGATTAGAAACCTGATGAGGGTTTTTGCAGAGCTTGCTTGTAAAACCAACCCATTCTTCAATGTGACAAAAAGACGCTCGCTTGCTCCATTTTGCGGCTGATTGAGCTGGTTGTCTCTCTAATTTTTTGCGTGGGAGGGACTGTCCTCTCTTCCAAGAACAAGTGATGTAACCGGCGGATTGAGGCTTGAATTTTATTTATTTACAATCATTGTGGGATCTGACAGGCCTGCGTCACCAATTTGAAGAAATAGGGCACTGCCCTTTGGGTCCAATCTCTACCCATGCGAAAGCCTTTGAAGAAAGCTGTTTGGGATTACATCACTCGATTCAAAAGAGTGTGACCCAAGAAAGAGATTCCTTGCTTGGATAAGCGGATGGATTTCATGTCTTAAGAAAGTATCCAAAATGCTAGATTTCATTTCGTAAATTAATGCTATCAACAATTGCGAGTGTTACCATCAATTGTCGGGTGTCGATATCCACCAGCTAACCAAACATATGCTATAGTTATAAAATCCATTCCAACTCATAATTCAGTCTACCATCTAAGTTACGAGTTAGGTGAACCAAGCTTATTAATTTAAAATAATATTATTTTAATTTTTTTTAGAAATAATTAAGATAATAAAGAATAAGAAATTAAGATCCAATTTAATATAAAACCTTGCAAAAATCAAATTTTAGACCAACAAACTTATGAGGTTGACCGGTACATCAGGCGAGTTTAATAAGATTCACCATAGGCAGGGAACAAAAGAGCAAGCGTGGAATCCACAGGTAAAAAGTGCACTCTCTCTGCATAATTTAATTAATTGAACTAACGAATATCTTGTTTTAAATCGGCCTGCAAACTGAATTCATGGTACTGATTTGAATTGAATTCATCATTGAATAAACTTCGGCCAATAATAATAATCTTTACAACACTGGAAAAGTGAAAAAAAATAATGTCTTTGTGGGCGTGGGTGCTTTCATGTAGGCTCCCGACAGCTGCAGCTAGCCCGTTATAACTCGTTCTTCATTATTATGTGATAACGGCGTCCAACTCAATTATGACGATTGGAAACAAAAGATAACGTGGTGTTCGGGTCAGTTTACGCATACCATGACTAATTCTACGGGTCCTGAAATTCAGTGTTCGGGTCAGTTTACGCATATCATGGCTAATTCTACGGGTTCTGAAATTAACGACCATGTAAGTCTCCAGTGACCATCATATGAGCAATTAATAACTCGAACCTGAGATTACAAAAGAAACAAACCCCTTAATTTCAAGTATTTATCACTTGGCCACCATCTAGATGGTTACAAAAAAACATAGTTGTTAAACTTTAGGTTTGTCATGTCGATCGATCAAAAAATTCAGGATTCAAAACCTTAGTTGGTGGAGTATATTTCTAATTCAATCAGCTAAAAATAAAATTTATAATAATTTTGGTTGATCAACCAATTTAATCCAAACCTAATTAAATCAATACTACAAGAAAAAAACACTTTTATTTTAATAAAAAAAGTTGGCCCAATAATTCAAAATCCCTTTTCATTCCAGTTGCTAGATTGGATTTCAAAACTTATATATACAATTCATATGTGAACATAAATAGAAAATCATGAAGACGTACGGTGTTATTGCTGCCGCTAGAGCTTTTATGGCCTTTGCCCATTATAAATAACTTTAGTCATAAGCTAACCCTATAATTTAATAAGAAATTAACTCAGTCATTATTGGCAAAACCCTAAGAATAGTTAATGCATGCTCCTTCCATTCTTCTTCATCTCACCAATCCCATCTTCCTTTCTGAAAAATAAAATGTTTGATGCATATTTAACACTAATTAAGAGAAAAGTCCAGGCTGGGTTGCGCCCTAACATGTATATGTATATATATATATATAAACCCTAACAACTGGTAGCCAACACCAACCAAACTACTCTTTCCCATGTGCTGAACCTATTTGTATTATTATTATTATTTCTTGCTTACATCTGCCAACACTAAAATAAATGTGGAATACCTAAATTCATATACATGTGCTGTGGGAATCATCATTGGATACTTGGATTTTGGTATCATTACAATTTTTTTTTTTTGTTAATTATTCACAATATTTTATATAATATATAAGGAGTACTCAGCCCCTCTTCAAATCTATTTTTTGACGATCAGAATTGTCAAGGTTATACTTCATCGACAAGGTCAAATAACTCAAATCTTGGAAACCTGATTTTCACCATTTAAATATTTTGAAAAAAGGAATCAATTACTAAGATATCGTATCATTACTCTCTTTTGGGATAAAAAAAAATGAAGAGAATTGAAATAGAAGGGAAACTCTACATATATATATATATATTGAAAACTTATATTTTTATCCATGTTTCTTCAACTAAATATAATTTTTTAATCTTTTATGCACTATAACACTAACGAAACGCAACTAAATATCACATAATTGACAACATTTACATATCAATGATAATATAGGGAGCAATTGATGAAATAAAAAGGCATAAATAGGCTATTGGAAGAAAGAAATAATTACAAAGGAAAGGGTGAAGAAGTGGGGGGAATGTGGTGATGGGAAGGAAAAATAAGAGAGCACATGGGTGGGTAGGGCATGCTTTGATGTAAGATTTAAGAGAGAGAGCGCCATGGTTGTAGCTAGTTGGATGTGTAGTGAGTGGGGAATTATGGGACAGCAATTTCAACATGGCTACCCACATCTGTTGCTCTTGGTTCTTGTCAAAATTAATGCAGATATGTATCCCCCATTATTACACTGCTGCGAAGCTCTTCCATTTTCTAATTATTTCCCCTTTTTTACCTTTTATTTTGAAGTTTAGTCGACACCATAATATTTATTTCATTTTGATTAGTTTTAGTATTTTTAAAACAAATTAATCTCTCTTCAATCTCAGTTCTAGCTCAAACTATATATATTATATTCCAACAGGTACTGTAATCACTACAAGGACCAACATAAGTTCAATACTAGCATAATAAATTTTTGTTATTTTTGTTTTTAACATAAGTTCAATACTAGCATAAGTTCAATTGATAATAATAAGTGGCATTTTTTAAAAGTTATAGATTTATTTTATTTTTGATATTAGTATATAAAAAATCATTGCTATACACTAAAAAAAACATAAATTTAATTATTTTTCAAGGGGAATTTGAAAAGCATCTAAAAACTGTATTTCCAAAAATGTTATTATTGTGTTTGGTATTGTGGTGTATATTTTTTTTATCAGTAATTTTTTTAAAAAAATTCATCAAAATAATATTTTTTTAATAATAAATTACCATGTTTTGTATAATGATAAATGATATTTTTTGAAAGTTCTAGATTCTTTTTATTTTTGATATGAGTATATCAAAAATCATTGATAAACACTAAAGAAAATATAAATTTAATTAATTTTCATGGGAAATTTGAAAAGAATCTAAAAACCACACTTCCAAATATGTTATTTTTGTGTTTGGTATTGTGATGTATATTGTTTTTTATCAGTGATTATTTCTTGAAAAGATATCAAAATAATATTTTTTAATAATTTAAAATAATTTAATAACTTTTCAAGACAAACACATTTTAAAAGAATTCAAATGCAATCTAAAATGCAATATATTTAAAACAAGAAAACTAGTTGAGAATTGAAACGTGATTAGTAGATATCTTAACTTTTAAAAATAAACTAGTATAAGAAACGAGTTCTTTCTCTGTCAGATAGTAATTAAAGGATAAACTATAGCTCGCTGTGCTTGCCATCATCAGTTAAATTGGACCACTGAAATTCAGATTCCTAACTTCATTTCTACCCTACAGGAAGAAAGTGTTCGAGGCAGACAGTTTCTTGCTTAATCTGTGCTGATCAGGTTTTGGATATTTATTTATTTATTTTTTAAAGAAAAATAATCCATCTATCGACAACTGTTTTGATTGGAAATACATTATTTTGTTTGTAATAGAATAATGTTTGTATGTGTCAATGATGTTGTTTGTCCCCAGACCATGATAGTGTAATATTTATTTATTTATTTATTTTTCCATTAATATATGTACAATAGACTTTCTTAATTATTCTTTCCACTTACATCTCACATCCCCCTTCATTAAAAATACTATAAAATCCTATAAATTAAATTAACACTAAACAAGAGAGATGTATTATCTATATTAATTAAATCTGAATTCTTCTTAATTAGATTTATATGTTGGTATCGAAGCAGTAAGAATTGGCAGCACTACCAATTAAGGGTGTGATTTCTTTAATACATTGCATCTAATTAGGTTTAACAAAAAAAAAACCTTAACGCTTGTTTGGTTGCATTGAATCACTATTTTATTATTTTTTAATTTTTTATTTTAAATTAACTTTTTAATATGTTTTGGATCGTTTTATTTTGACATGATAATATTAAAAATTAATATAAATTTAATTCATTTCCAAACAAAAATACACTTTAAAACATAACCTCCCACACTTTACATTTAAATGAAAAAAATAAATAAAAATCTATCCACCCGTTATTCCACTACTACATTAATCAAAGAAAATTAATAATTATTGCATGTAACACGCTTTAATTTGTATATCAACCGAAACAAATTAATTATTTTATATATTAGTTATATGTCGACATAACATTTGGCAGTGGCTTTACTCAACAGGTCCACAGAGAACAACAATGTGCATGCCACCAGTAAATACAAGTTCCATTCTTTAAATAAATTGCCAATTTCAGAGAATTCCTATTAATTTTTATTCTTGAAATTTCACAAAATTTTATTATATCTTGCCCGTGTTACATGTGGTTGTTAATGACCAAAAGTTGATATCAATGAATTTTAGGATGTTGTTTATTTTATATATTCAAACTCATTTTAAAGAAAAGATAGAAGATAAAATTAATAATA
The DNA here is from genome assembly GCF_000495115.2 of Populus euphratica. NCBI lineage: Eukaryota > Viridiplantae > Streptophyta > Magnoliopsida > Malpighiales > Salicaceae > Populus > Populus euphratica. Next base: position 683,058 of record NW_011499920.1, read on the forward strand.
ATATTTTTATATAATCTTAAAAATGTAAATGTATTTTTTATTTTTTTCTCTTATTTCTCTCTTCTTCTTGTATATATTTCTCTCTTGTTAAGTAAGTATTTATAATTATTAATTAAGAGTATTTCCATCTAATCTAAGAATTTTTTGTTTTTTATTTTTTTATTTTCTCACTCTTGTTTTTCTCCTTTTTCTTGTATCTATTTCTCTCTAGTAAAGCAAGTATTGATAATTATTTTAAAGCACTCTAAAAATTTTCAAATCTGAAAAAAAAAAGGGTTTAAACCAATACACACACACACACACTTGGAATATATTAAGTATTTTCTCGGACAAAAAAGAAACAATAATTTTTGAAGATTAGGAAACCACAGTTATTACTTAATTAATAACACCAAATCAAATTGGCTTTACTTATGCTCTAATGGAATTTGATCTTAGAAGTTTGATTAGTCATCCACTTCATTACTAAATTAACTCAAAAATTATTTAAGGAGAGTAATAAATATTATCTTCTTGAAAAATTTAATATGGATTAATATAAGCAAGCAGAGAATAATTATTGTAATTAATCACTGCAAGAATGCAGAATTAAAAGGAAAAAAAAAAACGAGTTTGATTGCATTGCAAATAAAGATGGAAGAATTCCTAGAAAACCACCCAAGATTGGTCATTAAGCTCATGCAAAGCAAGAGAAAGTACTTAAGCAATGCTTATGAATCAAAGAGAAATATTAAAATTAATTAATTAACAAGATCAGCTAGCCTCTTCTAATGATTATACGATCACAAATTACCAGCATGCATATTAATTGCTCTAATTAACTTGTATAATTTCTTGCTATCACTCCACATCTTCTTCTTCTGGGTTGCTTCTTTGCTAGCTGCTGTCTTCGGTCTGATGATCTCTTTGATGATGTTGACATGAATAAACGACTAAGCTTTGCTGGCTGGCTACTAGCTAGCCTGATAGGCTAGGAAAGCTTATTTTGGTCTTAATTCCTTGATCAATCCTCCTGTCTTGTCTTGAACAAACAGGTGCTTTATTCAACAACAAATCAATAAATTGAAAGAAAAAGTGATACAAATAGTGGCGATGATTGCCATGCAAAATGACATTTCATCGTAACAAAGCTACTATGGTGAAGAAGGATAGAAGAAAAGGGTAAGGAAAGGGACAGGATGAGAAAAGATTTTATGGGGTGAAGGGAAATGGAATTAAAGGGAGGGAAGGAAACAAAAAGGAAGAGTTTTTAAGGTTGTCAGGCTTTGAACTCAAATATTTTTGTTAGATAACTTTTGTTTGATTTGAGCTTCTGCACACATATGGTACATTTTGGGATCTGAGGATATTGACAATGGTACTATTGAACCATGGCCAAAAAGGAGGGTGCCCCAGACCCTCCTCCATTGGTGGCATTACTTGTGTTCTGCCTTTGAAACTCTATCTTGTATGCCATTTTCCTCTCCTCTTGTAATGCCTCATCTTCTTCGTCATCTTCGTCGCCGTCGTCTTCCTCATCATATTCATCTTCATTTACGTTTTCGCAGTCACCTTCCTCCATCTTATCATAGTCATCCACCATTAACTGTTGTTGTTGTTGTTGTTGTTGTTGCTCATTAACTGTTGTTGTTGTTGTTGTTGAGTCCCCTGCTGTTTTATCAGCTCCTTCACGATGTCTTCTGGCTTCAATATGAAAGAAAGAATCAGTAGGCATCAAATAACTGAGCATTGATTACTTCAGGCAATATGACTATATAACACTGTAAGTTCGTTTTGTTTCTTTTCTTTCTTTCTTTTTTTTTTTTTTTTTGTTGAACAAAACTAAGGTTTAGGCATCAAATAACTGAGCATTGATTACTTCAACACTATAAGTTCGTTTCTTTTCTTTTCTTTTTTCCTGTTTTTTTTGTTGAACAAAACTAAGGTTTACCTTCTTTTCTGCTCCTTCATTTCCTTCTCCAAAGGGACTTCCTGCTAAAACTGTGTTGCTTGCTTGAACATCAACACCAGCCCCATTTTTGTTTTGTGATTCTGTGGCTTGTGTCTGTTGTGGCGCTGCCTGCTGCATTGGAGGTGGCATTGGATCCAATTCTAAGCTCTCTTGATGCTGATGCTGCTGTTTTTGTGGCCTATTTTGGCTGTCAAAGCCACTACTGGAGGTGCTTCCAGCGCCACCACTACTGCTGCCAAGTATCTTTTTCCTATAAAGCGCATCGAGTTCATGAAAATAAGGGCAAGTCTTGGCATCTTCTGGCCGTTTCTTGTTACTTTCTTTAACTTTCTTGAAATACTTATTGATATTCTCCCATTTCTCTTTGCATCTTTTGGAACTTCTTTTATAGCCCAACCTTAGCATCCCTGCTGAGATTTCTTCCCAAAGTGGTCCCTTAGGCCCAGCTTCTTGGTATCTAGTTTCAAGCCCACTTCTCAACTTTATAAGTGCAAGAACTTCTGGCTTTGGCCATCTTGATGATGGTGGTTCGCTCCCACCACTTCCAAGTTCCAGTGGTGCTATTTGTTGTTCTGGGACCGCCATTACTATATCTGAAGAAATGGATGGTGTTTGGTGTTGATGATGAACTTGTTGGTGCTGCTGTTGTTGGTGATGTTGCTGTTGGGGTAGTTGCTTATTTTGTTGTGGTGTTACTTGTGACAGTGGCATGGGTTGCGGTTGCAGTGGTGGTTGTGTTGAGACAGTGACCAATGGCGCTATTTGAACCTGTTGTGGCTGTGTTGGTGGTGGTGGTTGTGAAACTGGAGGAGCAATTGATACAGGCGTAGGCAAATGAATAGTTTGGCCAGTAATTTTCTGTAGAAAGACAACAATAGCTGCATTTCGACTAGCCGAAGTAGACCGTTCTTCAGCCATAATCTCATGTTCACGACTCCATCTAGCCATTTCTTGTCTTTTCCAAGCTTCATCCCTTATCATCCTATCTTGTTCCCTCTTCTCAATCGCCTCCAAAAATCTCTGTTGCATTGCCTCTTGCTTTTGCATAACCTGCTTCATTAGCCCCTCAAAAAACTCCATCATACGATGTGTTTCTCCTTTCGACGATGATAATGATGCCCTTTTACGTTTTCGACTTGTACCAGCACCCATGGCTGATGTTTGTCCTCCTAATAGACCTTCATCCTCGTCGTCGTCGTCATCCTCAGAACTTTGAGAAGAAGAAGACTCATTCGACGAGAAGCTGATTCCAACCGGGGCACCTGCAGCAGCTGTAGGCGCCACTGTTGCCCCCAAATCAGGAGGAAACATGGAACCAATATTTGAAGCTGGTTGAGGCACCTGAGAAGAAGGTGGAGGAGTTCTTATAGGCATAGGAATCCCAACAGAAACAGGAGCAACATCTAGGCTGCTTGTTGTTGCAGTGCCAATCAGCTGAGGAGCAACACCTGACACATTGCTGATGCTAGCAGAAACACCACCACCACCAGTATTCTGCAAAGCTTCAAGCTGGCTAAAAAACCTATAGCTTTTCCCATCTTGACGACCAGCTCTACCGTCCTTTGTTCTTTTGTAATACTTGTGCACGTTCTCAAACTTTTCTTTGCATTTCTTGGCACTTCTCTTGTATCCCATCTCTGCTAGCTTCCTGTTCCATCATATTTCAACTTTATTACCACAAGTAGTACCAGAGTACTTTTCAATGATAAAAAAAAAAGAAGGAAAATTAATTTTTGCCAATGATCCAATCATACAAAATAAACCCTTTCTCTGCTTATGCAATCCAAATTCTGACCTTAATTTAAATTTAATAAACAAGAAGATGATGCCCTCTCTCTCACTCACTCACTTTCATAGCTATAGGCCCACTGACTTCCTCTCCACTTCCCATACCAATTATCTAATCCTTATAGGTGCAGAGAGAGATAAAACTTTAAAAAAAAAAAAAAAGCTGCTGGTTTTAATAGTAAAATCAAAAATGAGAAATTGCAAAAGAAAAAGAATCGATCTTTATCATATTCCTCTTGGGATTTTCAATTTTTCTTCCATTGAGATTGATAAGAAAGGGAAAGCAAGTGATGGGTTATAAGCCAATTGGCTAGAATTCATGCAGCCTATAATTTTTTTTTCTCGTTTTTTAAATAAAGATGCCAAGCTAACTCGTGAATCGTGATGGAAAGAGATGGAAGAAGCCATGTGCTTCTTCTGTTTACAGAATTAAAGAGAAATGGAGATCTAAGACAAAAATGGTATAAAAATATTATTTTTTTGGAGAAAAAATGCAAAAAGGGTTGTTGTTATCATTATCACTATCATTTACCTTGAAACATCCTCCCATAGAGGACCCTTTAAGGTGGCATCACGAAAAGCAGCATCCATTTCAGACCTAATTTGCAAAAGGGCAAGTGTTTCTTGTCTTGGCCACCTATTGCCACTAGCAATACCTCCTGTTCGATCTGCATCTTCTCCAGCAATATCTTCTTCTGCACCACCACCACCTGAAAGTCTCATAAACTCATCCAAATTCACAACACA
>NW_011499920.1:687553-748358 GCF_000495115.2 Populus euphratica
ACCCCCCCCCCCACCACTTGTTGTGGCAGCAGTGGCAGGAGGTCTGCTGCTAATGGGTGATGCTTCTTCTACTACTTGCTGCTGCTGCTGCTGCTGCATGTGGGTTGCCAGTGCAGCAGATGTAGAAGGAGGTAAAGGCACATCACCTTGTTGTTGCTGTTGCTGTGACACTGCATATTGTGACTGTGATGACCCTCTTTCTCCACCTCCTTGTTGCATCCTTGAACTTAACTCTCTCCACTTTTCTTGATATTAAATTTTCAATTCTCGAGGTTGAGGATCTCTCTTCATCTATGATAATAATTCAGGAAGCAATAGTTTATTGATCCCTTATCCCCTCCCTCACTAGAGCATATAGGGATTAAGGAAGAAGATAAGAGAATTGAGAGGGAGAGCAAGAGAGAGAGAGAGAGAGAGTAAGGGAAGCTTTGGTGAAAGATGGAGGTGATGTTAAAAAGAAAGGGCGAAAAAAAGAGAGAGGGAGAGAGTAGACAACTGGAAAAGATAAAATAAAAGCCAAGAAAGAAAGAGAGAATTCCTATGAGTTAGTGCTAGCTGCTGCTGCAGCTGCTGCCTCTTCTTCAGATTTGATTTATTATTATTTTCTTAAAAAAAACCCTTGTCTTGTTTTTAATTCAAGGAAAAAAAAAGCCAGCAGTAAAGAAGAGAAAAAAAAAAAGAATATCAGAAGAAGAGCATAATAATCATCATCATCATCAGCTGCACTATACACTGGTACAAAGCATGACAGTGTGTAAAAAATAAAAGAGAAATGGAAGGATGGGGCTGGAGAGAGACAGAGAGAGAGAGAGAGATAGAGAGAGATGAATGAATGGAGATGGCAAATTATGAGGTTGTTGATGATTAAGAGAGAGAGGGAGTTTGTGTGTTGTGTTGTCAGCAGTTCTCCCTCTCTCTCTCTCACTTTGCAGCTAATAATTGTTTATGACCCTTCTTTTATTACCAACATTTTTCTTGATCATTATTTTTATTTACTCCAGATAAATAAAATTTTAATCCAAGGTATAGTATATGATACTATTCAATTGGATATGAATCAAGATAAATGCATTTTTGTAGGTGAAAATCTTTTTTTTTCTTGGGGGGGGGGGGGGGTTGGATCAAGGTAAATGCATTCTCTAGGTAAATTTTTTTTTTTTGGGGGTGGATTGAAGTATTTTTGGGATAAGATGGGAAAAAATGAATATATATTGTGGTTGAATTTTCCCTTTTAAATATATTTTGGAAAAAAATCAAAAAATAAAAATAAAAATGCCCACGCTATTATAATGAAAAATACATCTTGAGATCGATGAAATGCATTCTTACTAAAAACTTCGTGAAATAGTCAATGAGATATTGTAGCTTGATTGGTATTAATATTGTCTTCCTCGTTTTATAAATATAAAATAATAATGTAAGCTCTAATAGGTTCACGAAGATTGACATAAATTATTACAATTAATTAGTTAAAAACAATGGAAATATGTCATTAATTATAGAGTATAATTTTTTTAAAAAAACATAATATAACTTCTTAATATTGATTAAACTCTAGTTTTTTCTAATATATATTTATTTGAAGGTCCAACATATATTATGTTATATACCAAAGATTAATTCCCTATCCTGTTTCCGTGAAGCAAAGCACATAGAGTTTAAATTGAAAAAATTATTAATTAAAAAAATAATAAAAATAGCATTAAACTGAAAAAGGATTAATGAAATATTGATTTAGCAATTAAAACATTGTTATATTCTTATAAAGATAAAAATATAAATTTAATTTTCAGAAAATATATTTATTAAAAGGATTAATTATGAACCCAAACAAAACTAGTTTTATTTTTTAAAATAATATAAAAATATCTTAGAAAAAAATAAACTATATCTTTATAAAAATAAAAATAAAAATTTTATTTTCAAAACACAAATTTATTAGAAGAAATAGCGGATTAGTTTTATTTTTTAAAAAGATATAAAAATATCTTAGTAAAAAAATAAACTATATCTTTATAAAAATAAAAATAAAAATTTTATCTTCAAAACACAAATTTATTAGAAGAAATAGCGGATTAGTTTTATTTTTTTAAAAGATATAAAAATATCTTAGTAAAAAAATAAACTATATCTTTATAAAAATAAAAATAAAAATTTTATCTTCAAAACACAAATTTATTAGAAGAAATAGCGGATTAGTTTTATTTTTTAAAAGATATAAGAATACCTTGGAAAGAAAAAAAATAAACTGAAAAAGAAAAGAAAAAAAAAGGGATCAGTCTCCCCACAAGTACACACCCATCACCTCATCTCTGAGATTAAAATTCTCTGCAAACCATCTCCATTTTCATCTCCGATGAATATTTAATATCTACCTATAAATTCCACCAGCATTGACATGGCCATGTCCAATTGGGTCCATTGCTTTAACTTTATTAAAATTGGCAACACAGTATTCTTTTTTCCTTTGATTTCTTAAAGAATTTCAATTCAAACTTAATATTATTTTATTTTCCTTTTTTATGTGTTTTCCTTGCTAGATTTGAGCTGGACAAAGATAGAAATACAAGAATAATAATATGCACGCTCCAACTTAACCATAGTTCAGAATTAACCCGACCCAAACCAACCAAATCAGGCTAAAATGACTGTTCATTAGTTTAATTTATACCATATACGTACGCATCATTTCTGGACACACCTTAAATAGCCGTTTGTTCTTGGTATGTAATAACTACAAAATGAATAAATGATGTATGCATGTGGATCAGATCGATGATCATGAGAGATGCATTGTCGATTCAGATCTAAATATATTATATATTTTTTATTTAATTAATATTTATTTAAAAATAAATACATATATAATAAATCACTTGATAAAAAATACATTTATGAACTGTTGTAATTATATTTACTAATATAATTATATTTTGTATTGATATTTAAATACACTGTAAATTAATGATAGTGAGATTTGGTGTGAATGTGTTACATCTGACTCATGGATTCAATATATGAATGCATTGCATATGTGTTAGTTATATGAAAGCAAATGTTTGTAAAAGAAGGCATTTTATATTTTTATTTTGGTGTGCTTGGTGATGCGATTTAATATTTTTTTAGGTGTTTTTTAATAATTTTAATATTAAAAATAAAATGATATGATTTTAATTAAAAAATATATACTTTACATGTGTGCGTTGTTAAAAAAAAAAAAAACCACACATTGTTTTCGTATTCACCATTGTAATAAGTTATTATTTTTTGAAATAATATAATTCATTGTGTGTCTATTCATATCTAATTTGATATCTTATTGTCTCATAGTAATAAATAATAATTGATTCTGTATTTGAATGTATTATATATGTCACATACAGTCAGTATTACAAATCACTCAAGATTCTTCTTTAATTTCAAGAGTGCGTTTTAAATAATAATAATAATAATAATAATCACAAATTGTTTTATTCACTACGATAATTATTGTTTTTTCTTAATATTATATGATTGTATGGATGATTCAACATTTGAATGTATTGCAAATGTCTCATCTAATTAGTAATTATTTGAAAATAAATAAATCTATAACAAATCATTCAAGATTATTCCTTACACATGCATTGATGAGTTTTTTTTTTTTTTTAAATCACACATTGCTGTTATATTCACCATTAAAAAAAATCACACATTGCTGTTATATTCACCATTGTAATTATTTTTAATGTTAATGAAACAATTATTTTGCTTTTTTAATACAACATGAATGGTTGTTTCTAAGCCTATATGATTTGATGTTTGAATGTATTGCATGTCTTATATATAGAGTCGGTAATTATTAATTTGATAGTATATTCATGCATAAATAATCATAAATGATTCTTTTTAATACATTGATAAAAATAAAAATAAAAAACACTGTTGTTATATTCACCATCTTAATTATTTCCCATGTAATAAAAAAATTTATTATCTTTAATATGATATAATATGTTAATAAAACAATTACTAATATTATTTAATATAATGCAAACCAGAAGTTATTTGAAAGTAAATGCGTATATAAGAAATCATTTATAATTCTTCTCTTTATATGTATGCTTTGTTAATAAAAAGAAAAACATTTGCTAAAATACAAGTTAATTAAACAACTTCATTTATACTAGTTATAGGCATATAATATTAAAGAGGAAAATAATCCTCATCAATAATTATTGAGAAATTTATCAATCTTAATATTTGATTTTCTAAAATAAATAGAAAAACTATAAAAACATCAAGAAGTAAGATATTTTTCTAAACTAAATAGAAAATAATAATAACTAAAAAAACTATTTTTTCCTAAAATCCTTATAAATCAATCTCGTGAGTGTTCAATCTAAACCTTTCTAATAAAAATATCATATTTGTTAACATATTGAGTTTCTATAACAATAAAATCAATCTTAGAATTAGAAGAAAATTTAAACATTTGATTCATAACTTTTATCTACAACTTTTATCTACAGTATATGAACATCAACTTTGACCTTGTCAATTTTAAAATTCTCATCAAGTAAATATGAGGCATATGTCAATTTCAAAATTCTCATCAAGTAAATATGAGGCATATATTTTACAATATGTTTCATTAACAGTCATATATAGAACCATATTTATTTTGTTTCTCTTTTTATAGACATCACAAATCAAGAATTACCAAGAGTTTTATATTTAAATTTTCTCATTCAGCATTATCTTTATCATCTTCGTTAAATTTTGGTGGTTGATTCCACTTCATAAAAAAACTAAAATTATCAAAACTTTCAGTTATAACATCGTATTTATCATGATCAGGAAGTTTCTTCTTGTGCTTACACCTTTGAAACGGGTTGTATAAACTATTCATAGACTTATCATCACCCTTTTCATAATTTTATACTCCTCATCTTTGTCAATTGATATATTAATTTTGCAATCTATCTTAGCATATATTTTATCATTTGTTCTTAAAAATTTATTTTTACTTCTATAATTTGTATCTACATGTCCTTTATCATGAATTCTTGAACATTTATTTCTCGATGAAGAACCTCCTAATCTCCTTCTACTTAAATATGTCATTCATTAGACTATTTATTAGACTCTAATATCAACTAATACAGATGAAAACACAAACAAGAAGGCAACAAAATAAAAAAACATAATTGAAATTGAATAAGGTTATCACATAGAATTCTAATTCATAAAAATCTAAACGACCATAATTATACCAGTCCTAGGTCTACCTTGCAAACAAAAAAGTCTTAATCAATAATTATTGAGTTATTTTAGGGATTCATAAACTAAAAATAAAAATGAAAAAAAATTACCAATCTTAATATTTGATTTCCTAAATTAACAAGAAAAAATATAAAACATCATAAAGTAAAATATTTTTCTAAACTAAATAAGAAATGATAATAACTAAGAAAAATATTTTTTCCTAAAACCTACCTGCATCAATTAGGCCATGCCTATGCATATTTTATTTGGTGTTTGGATCCATAACACATGTCCAATCTATTCAATTCTTATTTAGTAGTAAACTAGATAAGTGTTCAGTGTTTTGTTCTGGATTAAGCCATTTTTTTAACATAAAAAAAATGCTTAGATGTTGATAATGCGTTTTAAAGAAGAAAAATAAATTTTTGACTTGAGTCATATACCCTCGTCATTCTAATAAGATGACTTCATTCAATTATATGATTGAAAAAGCAACAACACTAAATGAAATAAATTTTAAAAGAGAAAAGGTGATAACAATAATCAAAATAACATGAGTATTTGTTAAAAAGGAAAAAAATTACAAAGTTAAATTCCAAGATAACCTAATGTTAAATAATAAAAATGACAAAATAAAGCTCCTCAAGTCAACCCAAACTTGAAAGGAAAACTCGTAACTTGGATTGTAAGATCATGTCAATCTTATAGAAAGCAAATAAAAAAAATAACGATGAGAAAATCCCTAACAATCTAAATGTAGAAGGATGGAGTAAAGAAAAAAAAATCAATCAACAAAAAGAAGTTCAAAAAAATAAAACACCTAAAAACTCGGGTAAGGCTGTCAAAACACGTAAATTGGATCATGCAAACAGAATAACTTGATAAAAGTAAAAATAAGAAAATGATGAAACTTAATTTAAAAAAGAATCAAATTTTAAAGGATAAAACCAATATATAAATATATATCTGTGTGCGCGCGCGCGAGTGTGGATTTTAATGGAAAAACTTATCATTAATATGTTAATGTATTCGTCAATCCTTATTTAAGGCTTTATTTCCATTAACTAGGAAATAATCTTCTTAGCTTGTCTATTAGTCAATGCATTATTTTCCTTGGCCATGTATTAATCTTTGACTTGTCCATTTAACATGATATTATTTTTATTAGCCAATAAATAATATCTTGTCTCACCCTTTTAACAATATATTATTTTCATTAATCAAGAAATAATCTTTCAAAAGCTTTTTTACTGTTTAAAATCGATATGATATATGAATATGTTTCTAGGTACCTCACGCCTTACAAAGTAGACACATAGGTAGGAGTCTTTTGTAAAGTTAATTATGTATTTGGAAGAATTAATATTTTGTTGTTATGTATACTTCCGTGTTTAAGAATTTAAGTAGTTAAATTATTTTTTATAAACAATATAATTAAAGGAAGTTGTCCTTATTAAGCTAATATATAGTTTTGTTATATGCTTAATTAAACATATCTATTTTCAAAAGAAATTGATGCTAGCTATGAACCAATTAGTTTAAAATTTTGTTCTATGGAATACTATAATGCTTATTCTACAAAGAAGAAGAAGAAGTTGAGATTATAAAGTTATTGGGATTGTTACAAAACTTGTTATCTAGATTATAATATTGTGACAACCTAATTGAAAGAAAGCTAAAGAAAATCACAAAGTTTAAAATCAAAAGAATGGAAACTAGATTTGAAAAAAAAACAATTATAATTATAGATCTAAAGATGAAATTGAAATTAAAAAAAAAAAAGATCAAGAACAAAAATTATAAATAAAAAAATGAGAACCAAAGTTGAAATATCAATAAATAAAAGAACAATTTTGAAAGTCTGAATGTTTAGTGCAAATTTTGAAGGGAGAAGAGGGGAAAGAGGAGAAGACAAAAGAAGAGGTTATCAATAACAAACAACCATCTCTTAAATCGTCATGTGCGCCACATCACGTGGAAAAAGGCTTTGTGACACTTCTAATGTCACCGCAAAAAGCTAGTGTTTTGCTGCCAGATAATGCCTTATATGCTACTTGAACAACACGGAGGTGCTCCACAAACTGGCCTATGCGTTGCTTATTTGAAATAGTTTTTTATATTTATTAAAATACCAAATGTTTCATAATTCAAACTTATTATAACAAAAAAAAAATCTATGATGAAATTATTTAAAAAAACCCTTAAAAGCAAAAAAAAACTTGTTGGCATGTCCAAGCTTATGAAGGGCATTATAATATTTTTAAGTCAGAAAAATAATTTTTTATCTGGAAAAGCTGTTGGTATATGCTCCTTACGAGTCAACATGTGGATGGTGCATTTGATTTCATTCAATGGTCAAACATACCCTTTCATTTTGTTTTTGGAAGCGACATCATGCCCTTTTCCAGCTAGTGTTGCACATGATGATGAATGATGATCAGTTTGTTGTCGGTAGTCATTTCTTTTTTTCTTTCATTTCTCTTTCTTTTAAAGAAAGTACACATTTATCCTTTTTTTTCTTTTGATTTTTTAATTTTACTCTTTATGTTTTTTATTGCTTATTTTAGTCATGGTTCCTTTCATAAAAAAAAATTATGTTTTTAATTTAGTTGTTAAATTATAATTTAGTTATTAGATTTTTTTTCTTGGTTCTTTTATTGAAGTTTTATTGGTTTTCAATTTTATCTTTCAATTGAAGTTTATTTTGTTTATTTTTTTTTTCAATTTAACCCTATAGTTTAAAGTTTTTTTATTTCCTCTAATTTATTTATTTTTATTTTCACCCTTATTTTTTTAATTATTATTTTTTGTTTGATTTTTTTTTTGAATTTCATCTTTATGTATTTGATTTGTTCGGAATTAGGCTTCACTTATATATTTATCGCGCTTCTAATATAATGACATAGGTTATAAGTTTAAAAGTTTGATAAGATTCAGAATACTTTTTTTCTCATTTTCTTTTACGCATTTATCATTCTACATTCCTTTTTTAAAAAAAGATGGTTTTGTGATTACCTTCAGTTTTTTTTTATTTGTTTTTCTTGGTCTTATGAGCTAAACCACAAGTTTTGCAAATCTTTTTTAAATAGAGTTTTTTGTTAAAAAAATTTTTTGTTTGTATTTAATTTTTGAAGATTTTTTTATACAAATGAGCTTCATTTTATAAAAAAAATATTTATTTTTAAATAATTTTCTAATGTATTCGACCTTACATAATAATTTTTTTCTTTTTATTTCATTCAATTAGTTTCATATGTATTTATATTTTTATTAACTTTAAAAAACAAATCCAATAGATATAAATAAGTAAATATCTCATTTTAAATGATTAAATATATTGGACTACATCTATCTCTTAATTTTTTTAGATTTTTTTTAGTTATTGTTAATGATTTTTTTATTTAAATAGATAATTATCAATTTATTTAATTAAATATTTACATAAAATTTTCTATTTACACTTTAATTTTTTTTATATAAAAAACATATGAAAATAGTTTATATTCCCCCGTTAACAACTAGTTTATTATATGTTAAGTCAATATTTATAGAAAAATAAACACACATGGAACAAATCACTCAAGATACTTCTTTACACCAAGGCATTGCAATATATATATATATATATATGAACGAATTACCATTAACATCAACCTTGCTCAGATCAACTCTCCAAATAATTTTAAGAAATCACCCCATATATACAAAGATAGAGAGAGAGAGAGAGAGAGAGAGAGAGGGGAGAGTAATTAAGAAAGAGGTAAAATTGAATTATTTTATTATTGTAATGAAATAATGAGAGGAAAGTTAAAGAAAGGAAAGGAAAGGTTCTGTCTGGTCCCATCGGACCCATCCTAATAAGTTCCATGTGATTGGGTCTGTAGGTTAACGGCTGTGGGCATTTGCTCCTCTGTAGCACTCATCATCACCACATTTTTAACTAGAATTTCAAGAACATGACACACACCATTCTTGACAGCACATTGCTCCTCCACATTTCTTTTATTTCTTTTTCTCCCCTTCTTTTTCCCCTTCTTTTTTTCTACTATATTATATATATATATATATATATATATATATATATATATATATATATATATATATATATACTTTTCGAAGCTGTTTCATCAAGCCTCTAATCATACCCACATGACATGAGGGCAGATTAAATTAGGCTTTAAAGGAGAATATATAACATGGTGAGCATTACATGATGCGGAGGAGCTTACTGCCTCCATGATTTCAAGATTTGTGGACTCCACTCGGAAACCTATTTTATAATTCATAGTTATATATAAGCTATCTTATGTCCTTGTTACTACATAATTTATTTTTGCGTATGCTAGCTTTGTTTGATGCATCTATGGTTTTGCATATTTAGAGTTTTTTTTCATATATATATATTATTAAACAATAGGTTCTACATTCGGGAATATATATTTGGAATCTAATCTTTAATTATTCGCATTAATTCATGAATATAATTAGATTTAACTTGTCTGGTTAATTATCAAGACTCAGTGATCATATCATTTTAGTGAATTGAATGAACTCAAGTTGAGTTAAACTAGGATTCTTTCAACTATTCCATGTGTAACTAATATTTCTCATCTTAAATCTAATTTTACCAACAAAATTTAATGGACGGATATAAAAAACCAAAAACATGTATAATTACATAAATATAAATATAAATATAAATATAAAATAATATATTCATGACAATAAATTTATATATTTTTAAAATAAAAATATAAAAGAATATGTTCTTTTTACTCCCTTTTTTTTATATTTTCTGTCTCGAAATGCTATTTTGTATATCTGAAATGAAAGTGATTAATACAGTATTTAATGAGATTAATAAAGGGAACATTAATTAATCTAAAAAGGAACCAAGATCTATCATAATTAATCTCCATTTCACCTAAAAAATCTTCAACGGATCAAGAAAATGAGAAATAAAAATTTGATGAAATAAGAGCGGAGGGGTAGAAAAAAAAAAAAAAGGAAAGAAGGAAAAGACAGGAACAGATTGGAACAGCTGTGAAAAGGGGCCCATTTTGTGAGGTGTTAGAACGTGCGTGGCGTTTCTCCTGGATCTGTGAAACCTTCGCAGCAGCCCACCAACGCCATCCTCTCCCTCCGTTAAGTCTCTGGCCATATGGGTGCGCAGTGCGCACATGCTCCTTGCTTCCCCTTCCTTTTTTTCATCCACTTCATATTACCTGTAAAACCCTCCCTTGTCTCGAATTTGTTGCCAGCACACCCCCTTGTCATACTATTTAAAATATGTGTAGGAATTTGATTGGACATTAACTGAATTGAATGTTTTTTTAATTGTTTTAATAATTTAGTTAATTTTTTTTTTAAAATCATGTTGGTTTTTTAGTTTTGGTTTTTAAAAAAAATCATGTTGGTTTTTTAGTTTTGGTTTTTAAAATAATAATAATAATAATAAAAACTGAACCGAACATTTATCTAAATGAAAATAAACTAAAAAAACCTTATTATAAACTACATATCTATAATTTAGATTTTTTTCAAAAATAGCTCAACTGAAAGACCCATTAATTAAATTGGACTTAATTAACTTTTTTAAAAAAAAAAAAACTGAACTGATTTGATTTGTCTTGGTTCAAAATTTTATGGAAAACAATATTGGTTTAATTAGGATTTGTTTATATCTAAACCAGAACCAATGCTCACCTCTAATCCATTCCTGTCATGATTATCAAGTAATTTTTTTTATATCTTGTGTCATTAACAATCAACAACGTAGTTGGTACTCTTGGAATCTGCTTTGCTTAGATTTAGCAATGATGTGTTTGTGTTTTTGTTTAAAAAAGATTTTTGAATTTTTTTAAGTTTTTTTTTTGTTTCAAATTATATATTTTTTAATGATTTTAAATCGTTTTGATATGTTGATGTCAAAAATAAATTAAAAAATTATTTTATTATATTTTTTAGTAAAAAACACTTTAAAAATTAACTACTATTACAATCTCAAATACTATATTCATTTTCTTTCCATGTTGTTAACTTGGTTTTAATTTTAAGAAAATACTAAAAGAAATTTTTTTTCATTAAAACAATGGTATACTTCAAACATAATTGAAAAACAAATAGTATATAAAAATTAACCTAAAGATATTTTTCGACTATTAATTGATAAAATCACTTCAATTTATGGAAGATAATAAATAATCAAGACAAGCGTGCGCTAGGGAAAAAAAAAAAAAGGAAGACTTTAAGCAAAACAAAGGGTTATATCCTGTGTTTCATTTGGTTAATATTTCATAATAAAAAGGATATATTATAAAAGGAATAAAAATGTATTTGATTGAAAAGAAAAAACAAAAACATAACACAAATATATTTCTAAAAAAAAATTAAAATGAATTTATGTTCTTTTAAAACATGTGAAAACATGTACTTTTTGTCTCTACTATTTCTATATTTTCTATCTAAAAACAATAATCAACAATGCAATTACTAGTATACATCACCTTTTAATTTTTATAGATTAAACCTTAATCACCAGCTAAGCCAGCCAAGACATTAACAACTGATATCAAATCCAATTCCAAGGCCATCAACTATCAACAAGCACTTAAATCTTACGAAAATGGTGGAAAATAATAAGCTTTGTGAAGAGCACTGTATGAAGTTGGATGAACAAATACAATGCAACCACCAAGAATGGTAAGGATTTATGGTGGAAAATAAAGAACGATGGTTAGAGCAAAGCAAGAAGATCGATAAGATGAATCTACAGATTGAAGCTTTGACAAATTAGTTCCATTTCTTGTTGGCAAGTCAATTGGCATGAAGGGAAGTAGCTAGGGGATAGCTCCAAACACTAGAAGGGATGTAGGAATTCAACAACCTTGTGCAGTAAAGAAGTATGGAAGGCTATGTGGAAAAGTTCGAGGAATGCATTAAATCCTTCACTGCGTGAATCATATTACATTTCCAGTTTTATCAGTGGGTTAAAGGATAACATTAAACAAATGTTAAAGATTTTAAGGCTAGATAATATTAAGTAATTTTTCAGTCAAAATTAACTTGTAATCATTCCAAGAATGAATCTCTTAAACATCCTTTGAATAACTTGTATGAGCAAAGAAAAAAGACATGGGCAGTGTTCTAAGTTTCACAATGAATAGATGAAGAAATTGAGAATGATGAACAATAACAAGATTGAAGAATTTGGGTTATAATTTAAGGCTCTAGCCGAGAGTTATGCTCTTAATACAATTAGGGTTAATTAGAGGTAGTTGTGAAGGAGAAGATCTTGTAATCCTAATTGACAATGGAGGTCCGCATGGTTTTGCGATTAATATGTGATTAAAGGATTGAAAGTTATTACTTGAAAGGCAGCCATGGTAGCAAATAGAAATGTCAAATGTCATGTTTGAGTGATGCATAAAGTCTTAGATTTACTTGGTTCATGCAAGGCCACGAGTTCAAGGGAGACATGAGGATTCTGGAACGGGGCACATGTGATGTGGTCTTGAGATTGATTGATTGATTAAGAATATATTCTCCGATGCCTCTTTAATTTCATTAAGATGAAGCTAGTCAAATATTTAAAATGACATATTAAACCATATAATACAAATAAAATTTAAAATGTATCGGAACTTACCACATAAATATTTTGCCATCACCGTAACCTTGCAAAACATATCATTACAACGACAATTCCATGCAATTGGAGTGAAAAATGCAAGCCCGACACTACACAATCGACAGAACACAAAGGTCTTTTTCTTTTTTCCAAGGAAAGAAAAAACCTACGGCTACTCAAAGATGACCCTAATTCAACGTTTTGAGGACAGGGTTCATCCCTCACGCTAAAAAAAAAAATAAATAAATAAAGAGCCCGCCTGGTCCTCGCTCTGCTTGAAATCCAAATTTGTCCTACACGGCCGCGCCGCAAGACGCCGCCCACGCCCACCTCCTCTTCTTTTCGGTATCTCTTCTGACAACAATGTGAAACAAACGCTTCTCGTACATGTAATCTAGCACTATTCCTTCCATCGAACACTCTTTATCCCATAGTAGCCAGCAGTCAACTCATGCGAGTCTTCTTTTCCAATAAAGAAAACCCAACGAGCCTTGCTGGGCTAATACATTAATGGTCTTGCATGTCCACGGCAGCAATGACTGTAGCAAAAAGATTATCCTCAAAACATTAGTGCGATCTCCAGGTAGAAATCTCAAGTCTTAACCATTGGAGTTTGGACTCCCTTGGAAGTAAATTCCGTGGCTGATTAGACGGCAAAAGAAGAACATGCTTCTGAAGTTGTAAGCGAGTGGAAGAAATTCTAGGATGAAAAAGAAAACAATAAGGATAAAATTTAGGTTCCCAAGCCATATCCCATCAAGTCAAAAAAGGGTCACCATCACTTGAAGTGATCTATTAACGACTCCTAAAGCATCGTTAATTGTCCACTTTATCAAGGCGACAGCTCCCACTAGAACTAAAAGGACTTGCACCCATCGGAATGAACAAGTTGCACTTATGGCACTTAATGCTTTGCTGTGCTATCGAAGTGTTTCTGGCCCTTCAAAAGCCACTTTAAACCCCTGGCTTTAGTCACTAATGAAATGGATGTACAGTGCATGCACTAGTTCACACTCAACTTGCAACTTCAAATGCAGCTAACCTCCCAGTTCCTGAGAGAGGTTCTCGGCCACAAATCCCACCTGATTTGCTAGTTATGCAATCTGGACGTAACTTAACCATATTAGTTGGTGGATAAAGATTAAAGCACTGAAATGTAAAGCTATTAAAAAGCATCGCTGGTGTTAAGACAGTTTTTCCTTCAAGCTATGGTTTATATGCATTTGTAGTTGGAGACGGATGCATTGACATAGGATGGACTGCACGAGAAAAACAGAACATGCAATTTACCCAATGAACCAAAATCATGAGAATTCTCAAGTAAAGATCCATATTGAAGAAAAGATGGAAGATCTACTCCGGAAAAGAATGAATAAAACCAACAGGGCCTCTAGTAACACAGGTACACGGAGAATCTGGCGCTAGTTGTCTATTTCACTCAAGAAGAATGACTGGAAATGGTATAGGGATCAAATCAAGAACCAGCTTTGTATACGGATAGTCCTATGCGGAGAGATTATTCATAGTTAAACCACCTAGGAAATCTATAGAGCAAGAGGACAACCACATCAACACAATCAATGAGAAGAGAAAAAAAAAAAGAGGCTCCATTAAGAAGCTAGCCTGAGCCTTTGATATCACTCCAGAAAAGGTTAGATACAGGATAGGTTTCATGAAGAAAGAGCTGAAACATGACTTTGACTATTCTCTTTTGCGTAGACCCATTGAACTTTGTCATTTCCATATTTCCTAGGGTCTTGCTCAAACAATTTCTCACAAACTAAGAGATGCCCAAACATCTCATTCGTTTATGACAAAGATGGGTAAGAGACTCATTAATGCAAAAGTCAAAACGTATACCTTAAAGCATTTTTTAACTAGCAACTCAAAGATTAAAAAACAAAGATTCAGACTAAAAGAATGAAATACAATCATCGCAAGAAAAAGAAGGTTTCAAGAATGGTACATGAGATTATTGCCAGCTAAAATTACAAAAAGTTGTTAACAAGATTACCGAAATGTTCTTTCATCTCACTCACAAAAACCCTGCATCCCTAGCCTTCCAAGGTTTCCAAGGAGAAAACATGACACAAAATTGGAGAGTGTGAGAGCATTAGAATAATGAACTCCATAAGGTCGTAATTGGACCAATAAGGCAACAAACACAATGAATTAATTGGATGATTTAGCTCTTAGCATAACAATAGCTGACCGAAGGCAATGAACTCCAAGTCATTGTAGGTCCACCATAGGAGAGAAAAACTGCACAAGGCGGGAGGCATTTAAATGTGAGAAAATATAAACACATCTCAATTAAACAGCATTGAATTGCTGACATGGTTCCCCAAAGACTTATCTAACACTACCTTACGGGGTTAAGGGGGTTTTGTGTAGATCAGCAAACCCTTCAAATTTACTAGTTCCAAATATTGGGTATTATCCATACAATTAGACCATAAAAAATATGATACAAGCTGAATAATAAAGAAAAAACATGCACTAATGAGCACTGAAAGTACACAAATTGAATACAAGATTATAAGGTGATGTGATCAATGAGTTGCATCGGGTTAAGGTAAAACCCATGGTGTTGGATCCAACATATCAGCAGAAAAGCAAAACAATGTGGTAAGATAGTCAACTGGGTTCTAATCAGAACAGGATGTCAAACTGATGCACGAAAATCCTATCAAGGGCTTTCCTTATAAAGTAAAAAGGACATATCAAATCAACACCAAATAATTGGGATGATATTTAACTGAACATCTACTGCAATGAGTGGGTGGCACAATTAAAGATCTAATTGCTCAAACAATAGTGTTCGACAGAGAGTTGAAGGTACAAGAAAAAAATAAAATTACTAGAGTTCACAGCAAAACAAAGAAAATTAAAAACAGGAGAAATGAATCTTGGAATTTTCATTTGTAAACTAACAAAAATTGTCTCTCGCATCATTAGCAATGTCTACAAGTTAGATATAGACTTCAAATTATTTACCTTCCAAAGAAGAAGGAAGGCACAGAATGTAGTCCATGAAGTGAAGGTCTGTGATCTCATCTTAAACTCGACTGCATAAAAAAGAAACTCTCATATCTGCAATTAGCTAGCATGGTTTTCAAAATGCCAGATGCCATTCGGCAAACCACTGTTGCAAGAAGGAAGCCAAACAATGATGCTGTACAATATAAAGCACAGGCAGGGAAAGGGCCTTCTTCAAGCATGAAGTAATCTCCCCAATAATGATATCGAGTGGACGAAGTGCTACCATGCATTTTCATACGGAATCAGCAAAAGAACCAAAAGATCCCTTCCCACACTGTCTAACTGATATTGTAAGGAGTCCATCACTTGTTTGAGTCAGTTTGCAACACAGGCGACGTGGTGACTGTCCATTATATATATTTACTATGTCAACGTTTAACTTACAGGAAAAAGTTTGAGAATTAAAAAACATACAAAAGGAACTCACCAAATGCCAGTTCTTTAGAGGATACCCCAAAGCCTGGATACGCCCCACATAAGGAAGAGGAGCCGAACGAGGAAAGCAGAGAACTTTTCTTTTCAAATCATCATTCAATCTCCCCGCCCGCACATATGTACCCAGAGTAGTGTTGCCTTGTCTTTCCACATCTTCTAAGAAGAAGAGGACTGGACTCTTACAAACAGATTTGGAGGGATCCCTAGTATCCAAATCAAACTCGTTCAGATTACGAATCTTGTTCCAAGCAGAGAAAGTCATTTCTGAGCGCTCAAGGACCCGGGGTTGCACGATGCTTGGGAACACTTGAATAGCATAACCAAGCGACACAGAAAAAGTTAGGCGGCGTGCATGGTCATAACAGATTGATCGCTGCAAGAAGCTCATAGGATCAACCTTCATGGCCTTAGCGAACAATTTCAAACTGTCCAAAGAGCTCATCCCAGGGTAAATAGGCTCCACGGCCTCTACATGATGAATTGACACAAAGGGTGAAATCGGGTGCGCAGATAAAAGACCATGAGCGCTACCCCTGATATCCCACTGCCATAACAAACCAACCACAACTTAAATCCTGGAGTTCAAGAGGTCTAATTCTCCAGATTTTTTCATGGTCAACGTTCAATCCATTAAGTTGACTTTAACATAAAACCACTTTCTTAGCACCACAAGCCATGACACATAATTACTAATAAAATACAAGTTGTCTAAAAGGTAATAATTAGAAAATGATTAAGAGCAGGAGGGCAGCAGTAGTAGATAAACAAACCTGGTGAAACCCATGTTCTCTTGATAAAGGAACGCCAAGCTCGGAAATACAAGCGAGGAGTCTATCATCACTTCCATATAACCTATGATATCTCTCAAGACAATCATCAAGAACACTATAAAGCGCCTTGGCAAGAGGATAACTTATAGCAATCCCGCCACCTCCATAAGCCATATTATGACTAAAATAAGTATTAGCAGAGTGACTCTCTGAAGGACCGCCGATATAAACCATCTCATTACAATCATACTTACTCAATACATCAACCAAATTATCTACACTAAAAATAGTATCATCATCTCCCAAAACAAACCATCGAACATCAGACAAACCTAGTCGAAAAGTTTCCAACACAATGCGCGCAATCCGAAGCCCAGAAGGATGTCCGGTCGGATTCGTGTACCGAAACCGAGAGGTATCCTCCGAAATCATAATCCTTGGCAATGACTCATCCCATTCTTTATCATCCACTTGCTCTTCCACCCAAACATGACCCCGCATTGAAGAATCCTTTCTCCACCATAGCCTTATAAACTCTTTCCTTCTCTTCCACAGCTGAGAAGACCCTGCAATGCCGAAAACTATATGATTTAACGCTAGCCCTGCTCCATCTCTTCGTCTCTCCTCCTCCGATAGACTCCTGTTTCTTCCTAATGGAAGAGACGGAGCAATTCCTTCAAGAGAAAAATCTTTATCTTCTTCCTCAACCCCATTTGGATTCTGACTTTGTGGTTTCCACGGGAGCGTATGCAAACTGCCTTCCCAGTTCTTAAGCCTATGCCAACACCACCGAGCAGTAGTGCCGGAGAAAACAAGAGACAGCCAGGCTGTAGTGGTAATCACAAGTGCAGCCACCACAACAACAGCGGTACAAGTCCGACTCTGACGCCATCTACGACTGCGAGTGTGGGGCGGTGAGCGGCAGAGAGGGGAGGCGGAGACGGAAGAAAAATCCATACCGATTTTGTGCTGCTTGGCTGAAAACAAATCATCTCCGTCTCATAAGAGAACGGAAAAGGAGAATCTGCAGATAGAGAGAAATTTATTATAATTTGGTTTGTTCGGAGAGATTAAGGAGAGGTTTTTGGGTATTTCAAGTGTCTTTGGTAGTAAGATGATGATTTGATTTTTTATTTTTGATTTTAAATTTAAATTTTCATTTAAGAAGTTTGAGATAGAATATATTAAGGGTTTTTTTTCCTTATGCACCTTTAACATAATGGGCCGGTGGGTCTTGCCTTCCAAAACTAACAATACCTAATTTTTTTACTTTTATGGGAAAAGTATTATAGCAATAAATAAGTATTTTTTTTCACATGTTTTATAAAATTAAATTATTAAATAAATTATTATTTATTTTATAAATTATAAAATTTAAATTAAATTTTATTAATGTATAAACAAATATAAATTCAAAAATTCTCAAACAAAATCTAATATATACAAATTATATATCTATAATATAAATTTATATAGAAAAAAGCTATAAAAACAAGTAAACATCAAAATAAGTTACATATATTACAAAAATATATAATAAAAATTAATATTTTAAAATTAAGTTCAAACAAAAAATAAATAATTTTGCTTACTTGAAATAGAGAATTCTTAATAAAAATTAAATCAGAGTAGAGATATTGATAAATTAAGTGTTGGGTAGCTAAATTTATAATGAGAAATTAATTTGTAATAAAATTAAATGGGGTTGTGATGTTGTTGCATTATAAAAATAGATAAAGAAGAAGAAATGAGGGATAAAAAAAAAAGATTATTCTTCAAGTCATAAATTAAATACTCTATATAAATTTATCGATGAATTTAATTAATATATTTAAATCTGTTAGTGAGTTTGTCTGTAAAAATAACACATCATTATATTTTTTTAATTTTTTTCACTGTATTTTTTTAATATATTTTAAAAAAATATTTTTATTCGTGTTTATCGATATATATCCCTTACGCACCTTTAGCATAATGGGCCGGTGGGTCTTGCCTTTCAAAACTAACAAAACCTAATTTTTATAATTTTTTTACTTTTACGGGGAAAGTATTATAGCAATAAATAAGTATTTTTTTTCACATGTTTTATAAAATGAAATCATTAAATTAATTATTATTTATTTTATTATAAAATATCTAAATTATAAAATTTAAATTAAATTTTATTAATTTATAAACAAATATAAATTTAAAAATTCTCAAATAAACTCTAATATATACAAATCATATATCTATAATATAAATTTATATAGAAAAAAACTATAAAAATAAGTAAACATCAAAATAAGAAACATATATAATAAAACTATACAATAAAAATTAATATTTTAAAATTAAATTCAAATAAAAAATGAATAACTTTACTTACTTGAAATAGAATATTTTTAATAAAATTTGAATCAAAATAAAGATACTGATAAATTAAGTGTTGGGTAACTAAATTTATAATGAGAAATTAATTTGTAATAAAATTAAATGGAGTTGTGATGTTTGTTGCATTAAAAAAAATAGATAAAAAAGAAGAAATGAGGGATAAAAAAAAATTATTTTTCAACTCATAAATTAAATACTTCAAATAGATTTACTAATGGATTTAAGTAATATATTTAAATTTGTTGGTGAGTTTGTCTATAAAAATGACACGTTATTATATTTTTTTATTTTTAAATTTTTTTTTCATTGTAATTTTTTTAATATATTTTGAGAAAATATTTTTGTTCATGTTTATATATATATATACACACACACACGAGGGACAATTTTATTGATAAACTTCACTTAAATTCACCAATAAAATTTTTTTACTAATATTTCTGTTTATATTTACTAATTTTGCTGATAATTAACTATCTCATGCAGGGAAGCTAAAATGAAATGCCACTGAAAATAAAATTTGTAGTCTAGTTCGTTGGTCATCTTCCCCTTTTGGATCCTAAAGGTTATCCTATCAAAGATGAAACTTGATCACTGAGTTCAAGAGAACAGTCTCAAACCTTTAACTTATTTAACTTGTATGGATGATTAAGGTTGTATTTGGAAATGTGATTTTCATTATGTTTTTAAATATTTTTATTTTTTATTTAAAATAAAATATTTTTTATATTTTTAAATCATTTTAATATATTAATATCAAAAATAATTTTGATATATTTCTAAAAAAACAATTTAAATTATTATCAATATTACAATTTCAAATATACCCTTAACTCTTAATTTTCCAAACGCCAAAAAATGTGCCACAGCCAACAAGCCCTTTCCTAAAACCCAACTATTGTAGCTTCATTTTTGTTAATCTTTGATTAGAGAGACCTCCAATTATTTTTCTTTTCAAACTATTTTCCTAGAATATAATTTTGAAACACTAATTACTAGTATAAAGAACATTAACACCATTTTAAAATATTTTGATTTTCTTTTTCTTGTTTTTTATAACAAAAATATTTATTTTCTAATTTCCTCTTTTACACATGAACCAAAAAAATAAAAAAATTATTAAACTACATCAAATGTCCAATGGCCTCTGAAAGACTGGAGATAACCCTTGTAGGATGTTTTATCAATATTAAACTATGTCTCAAATGCCCAATGGCCTCTGACGAGCCTAAAAGAATGGAGATAACCCTTGTAGGATGTTTTATCGGAGGATTAAAAAAAAAGGTCCTTTTTTAAATATTTTTTAATTAAAAAGATATTAATATAATTCTTTTTAAATTTGTTTTTAATTTTTAAATCAAGATATTAAAATTATATATTTTGAACAAACGTTGTACTGTACCGACCAAAGACCAGAAATGCCTAAACGAGCAAGAAGTTCACAGAAACTAGAAGTCAGGTACGAGAATCTCCCACTCAAGTCCCCTGCCGCGAAGACTTAAAATTCGAACAGTGTATGTTCTCTCTCTCTCTCTCTTCCAATATGTGAGGAGCCGCTTGAGTTAACATTAAGTCCCTTGCATTTGTAAGAAAAGGTTCTCTTCACATTCTCTGCTTAATTAGTTTTGAAAAACACATAATAACGCAAATAGCAAATTACTTCCTATCCAATCCAACAACATCGAAGAAACAAAAACCGTTTAATCTAAGTTTTTAATGTTGAAACATAATAGTTATTAAACTCATTTAGGATATTAATTTGACATAAAATTTAGATCATGAATCAAATAGATTAATCATAATTAATAAAAAATAATTATTAATTGATCAATTAAATTAAATTAAATCAACTTTGGTGGACTTTGTTTTACATCTTGATTCACTCAAGTGTCATCAAATTCTAAGTCGGCTTGTGTAATTAAGCTAAATTTAAAGAATATTTAGTATTTTTGTAGTTTCCGTGTTTTGTTTAATTACATAGAAAAAAATTATTTGATTAATTATATATAATTGTGTTTCAAAACTTGATTTTGTAGAAGTTAAGATAACCATTTTTTATTCATGAAGACATGCTTTTGTTTTTTATTTTTTTGGCAAGCATAGAACATTTTTAAATTAATACATATTTAAAAAAAAAAGTTATAATGAAAATGTTATTTTTATATCTGCTTTTCTTAAATTGTAACCGGAAAAGTCATCGCAAACAAAATAATATTTGAAAAACTATTACATATTCTAAGAGCAAAAATTATTATTATAATAATCTATGGATCTCATTTCATGTAAATGAATTCCAAAAAAATCTCGCACGATCTCTAATGATTTAGAACAACTTTTTTGCAACGTACGTGTTGGAGACACGTTGTAAATATCCAATGTGAAGGCACAAGGCATGGCATAATAATATATTATCTCCTCAATGATAAGGATATATTCTTAATTAAAGCAATTATAGGGAGCATATAAAAAAAGATGATGATGAAAAAGAATGATTAATTAGTAAGAGACATAAGAAAAGTTTATTCTCTTTGACTCGTGTTCACATGCCACGAGAGATAAAGTTAAATGTAAAGCCATAGATTTAATTTTATTCAATGGACCAATCTTTATCATGCAAATGCATATGTAGCACATTATATATTCGTTAATGGACACGTTGACAAGAGAATACTAGATCATGTTAAAAAGAATATACAGATAAAAAATAAAATTAAAAAAATAAATTAAAATACAATATGGGATAATATGTTTAAAACATCATTATTCTCCGGTTATGAAATTAGAAAAATCTTTAAAAAATCAAACTGAAATAAGTCATTAAACCTAATTTTTAATTAAATACAATATTAAACGATGAAATTAAAAAAATATTAAAAAATAAAATAAAATTGAATTAATTAAATTAATATGTCAAACTCGCAATCTATATCATGAAAAGAGGACAACTCAATAAAAAGCAAATTCAATATTGAAGAACATGAGAACATGATAATCTTTTTTAAAAAACAACAACTTGATTTAACTATGGTTAAAATATCAAAACTCACAACTTTGATCATGAAACTAAAATATTATCATATAAAACAAATGAAAATAGATTATAAAGCTAAATTCCAAATCAATCTAACATTAAATGATGAAACTGAAATACAATTCAATTAAAAACACACCAAAAAATTACTCGAGTCAATTCACGTTAACCTATTAAGCACTATTTTCAGATCTTGAGACTAGAATAACCTAATAAAAAACAAATATAACAAATCATAAAGCCTGTTTTGTAATTAATTAAGTATTAAAGGATAGAATTGAAAGAAAAAGTTAAATAAGAAAAATAAACTAGCTAACCAAGTTAATTTGTCAAACTCGTTATTGGAGTCATGAGAGTGGGATTATCTAATAAAAAAATAATACTAAAAAGAAATTGAAAAAAAAAACAAAAACAAATGTTTTTTTTTGTAAGGTCATGCTAAAACATGTGGGGAAAGTATTTTTTTATGGCTACTAAACTTTCCCCGCATGTTTTAGCATATTGTTCACTAGTTTATTGATATGCTAGGTTACGAGTTAAATAATTTTTGTAACCTTACAAAAATATAAGATAAAAAACCTACAAAAGGGTTACTATTGAAAATATTATTAGGGATAATGATTTATTATTACTCAACTTTAATATAAGGATAAAACAAAATTGTATAAGGTTAGTATCCAAAATACTATTAGAAGTAATACAACTCATTCATTCATAAAATAAAGATAAAAAGAACTGCAAAGAATTTTATCTAAAATATTATTTGGAATGATGCAATAGCAAAAAATTCCAAGCTTATCCTGAAAAAAAAAGTCTCAATAATAATTGAGGACATTTCACCATTTTAGACAAAGTTTTTGACCTAGAAAATAATGGTTTGTTTATCATAGCAAACCCACTATAATAAACTAATATAAATAAAATTATTATATCAAAGCAAACAAAGAAACACAATATAGTTTATCTTATGTAAGATGTGCTAGGAGTGTTAATACATTGAGACAAGGAATTCTTGTCTTTTATTAGTGAAAAATAAAATGGGAGTCGTCACCTAATATTTTGATTATTAGGAACCTTAACTAGTCTCAAAGATCGGGTACGGAGATTGATTGTGTAAAGTAAAGGTATTACTAACCCAAATGTGCCCTACCTATGGTAAGCTCCCTTAATCACACTTTTCGTATTTTCTTTATCAACAATAATTTCATCATTTGACAATTCACATAACTACCTTTCATCTTGAATACACACAAATTCAAAAATATTAATACCCAAAATATCAACATCATTACACAAACTTTTCTTCTTTATTTTAATATTCAACATTCAGTAATTCACACATCACATCAATAATATATTAAATCATAAAATTTAACTAGAAAGTAAAGGTGCAGATCACTTACCTGCAATAGAAGATCTACTCGTGCTCCCCTGCTCCTATCGTTGCACAATGCTTGTAGTCTCTCCTGGTAATCATAGGCATAATCTCATAAGTAATCCTTATTCAAGGATACATTTCATACTAACTCGTTGCACAATGCTTATTCAAGGATACATTTCATACTAACCATATTAACAATTAATATATGTATTTCTTTTAATTATTCCTTTTTTTATATTTTATGTTATTTTATTTCTTCTATTTATATCATCATTCTTTGTCCAACCATAGCTATTATTATTTTATTTATATTTATATTATTACTATTTAAACCTTGAACTATTACTGTCTAACCTCTTAATCAAGTTATAAATTGTAATCTGGACTTCTGTGAAAGGCTTCATATCATCATACTTCATCTTCCACTCTTTATCTTAATGGTTGCTAATTTTGCCAACATATTTCTTAGAAATAGAATCATGGAGTCAGCCCTACTATGTGTTTTTTTTTATTGCCCCTCAGCCTGTTTCATGTAGAAATTTTAGAATTTCAAAACTATTCTAGACATATAAATCATTTTGATATCGGTTTAAAAAGAAAACTTGTTCTGAAAAAATTCAAGTGATTCCTCTATACAAGTTTTCAAAAGTGATGAAAATCTTTTGTTTTGCTTTTGGTGAAAATATGAATTATACAAGTTTTCAAAAGTGATGAAAACCTTTTGTTTTGCTTTTGGTGAAAATATGAAGTGATGTTTGATTAGTAAAAAAAATTGGTTGAAAGTTTAATATGAGGGTTTCAAAGCATTAATTTTATTTTCATGAATAATAAAGCTTGTTTTGAGGAGGAAAGCATTGCCTACAAATCTAGATTGCTTATCTTTGATTATAAATGGCTTGATTAGGCATGTAATATAGGCTTAGGCTTTTGGTTATGATAAACAAGATATTTATAGGCTTAAAAGGTACGTAAGATATTTCAA
This sequence comes from Populus euphratica, assembly GCF_000495115.2. Taxonomy (NCBI): domain Eukaryota; kingdom Viridiplantae; phylum Streptophyta; class Magnoliopsida; order Malpighiales; family Salicaceae; genus Populus; species Populus euphratica. Next base: position 712,445 of record NW_011499920.1, read on the forward strand.
GACTAAGGATTACCAATACTTATTTCCTAATATTTTGTCTTTGACATTTATTTCTAAAATGGTCTATTGTGCCCTCCAATTTGGGCTCTTCATTTATTTTAATTTATCTTCACTTAGTTGAGCATCATAATATTAATTTATTTTTATGGAAAGCTCAAATCTTTTGGATCTTTTGGATTTTTCTTCATGCCCTCTAGCTTTGTTTAAGTGTCTTTAATCATTGAGGGTTTTTTTTTTTCACACTTGCCCCCAGTATAGGGTTTGATCGTAGACAACGTTATCTTTAAAAAATATGCTAAGCTAAAAAAAAGACTACAAAGAATATATTTTATCCTCATAAAAAGATTATCAAAGATAACATTTCTTCATCTTAAACACATGCATTTAGGATCGGTAAGCATTGATTTCATACAAGTATGTAAAGTGATTTCTCATTATTTATTCAAATAAAACTTAACTTTGGAGTCGTGCTTTTTTTTTTCTAGGTTTTCTAAGTGTATGGTTACCTTTCTAAGGAATCACTTGAATTTTCATAATGCGTTTGTTTTGAACAAACAACAATATGGTTTCTATTGTTGTACTAAACTTTGAATTCCTAAAGAATCATTGTGAACATGTAAGAACATGCATAGTTTGGAAAGAAAAGAAAAACACAACAATGATTTCGTGAATAAAGACTATGCTCCGTGTGTTATTTGCCCGAAACAACAACAAGAATAAAGACATGTCATAAACACAAGAAAAACATATGATCTTATTAATAAGAATGCTCATTTAACAAAGAAAGTCTCTTGGTATTATGAGCCAAATTACCAACAAGACTAGAACAGGTTGAAAAAAATGATAAAACAAAAGGCAATAATAAGGCAGGTTACATCCTTCTATTTTCATAAATCTCCTCTCAGGCTAACCTTCACACAACAACTCTTATAGAGGTCTCACTGACTGTTAGGACAAAAATTATAGTCAAAATTCAAGTCCTTCAAAATTTATGTTGCCTTTTTTGCACCCTTCTTTAACCATCGATGCTTTCAAAGCATTCTGCTTTTAATGTCTTTACTAATCCACCGCTTAAAGCATGAGTAGGTAGAGGATGCATGTTTACATTAGAAGTGTCTTCCAATGTTATCCACCCTACCTTGATTAATTTCAAAAGCTTTCTCTTGAAAGCGTTGCAAGTATGGATGTTATGTCCAACAACACCAGCATAGTATTTGCAAGTGAGCTCTAGCTTTCTGTCAACAATGTCCTCCTCTCTTTATTCTTTCTCAAATCTCTCATTCCTTCTCTATTTTAAAATGTTCACCCCTCTTTTCTCTTTTCAAAACCTTCCTCTCCTAGAATTTTTCAAAATATCCATCCTTTTTTTCTCTTTTCAAAACCTTCCTCTCCTAGAATTTTCTCTCTTCTTTGTATTTATAGCTGCGTGAAGAGTGAGTCCCCACTACCTTGTTCCATCAAGGTGTAAGAGGAAAACGAGGCTACCTTACCCTTACAGGTTAAGGTGGTCGGTTGTCTACATGGCATAGTCAGGGCATAGGTTGTATTAATGGTGGTAAGGTAGGGAGATGGTTTGTGTTCAAGTTTTGTAGGCAAGTGGAAGGGGAAAGAGAAAGAGAATAATAGGGGAAAAAGAAATTAAAATCTTCTTCTTCCTTGCCTCTGCATGCGCAAGAAAGAAGGAGAACAATATTGTTTAAAATAACATTATTTCAATGTTTTTTAAAAAAATATATATTTGGCAAGAACTCAAAAATAAGTTATAACAAGCCTCTTATTTAGAATCTTTAAAAAATTAGTTAAAATTTTTAATAATTATAATATTATATAGCAACTCTTGAACCAACAAGATAATATCTAAAATCAGTCAAGAAAGTGTTGCTGGAACGTCATGTCCCCATAAAGAGGTTACGACAACATCTTTTTTTACAGATTACTTTTCATCAAACATTTTGTTTCTATTTCATTTGAGTATATGGTTTTCTTCCTTGTCATGCTTAAAGCCTAAAATGAATAAAAAAATTTGTAAAAAAAAGTAGGTGAATGTAGTTTGTGATAGAGTTTGAACTCAAGCCATAAGTGTGCTATAAAGCAAGGTACGTGGATGTTGTGCAAATAATAATTGATGAAGGAAAATCTTAAGCATTTGGAATGCAACTGATCTTATTCATTCATCTTTAGCTGATAGGATATTATACATGACGGAGTAAAAGTTAAGAGAGAAATCTATGGACTTAAATACATCTTAAAAAAGACAAAACATTATTTACCTTCAATTTCTAAGGAGCAACCTGCTAATGACAGATTTTTATTGGAAATTTTGTAGGCAATTCAAATACCGAGGGAATTTTTTCCTAAACACCAGCGGATGTTCCATAAACACCAGTGGATGTTCCATCGATGCTTTTCAATTTTTTAATGGTGATTTTTATAAATTCTGTTATTTATTCAGTATTACAAAAATATGAATTTTGAGTTTTGATAGATATAATAATATTTTTATGGATTTTCTTGACAATATATTTTCTTGGAAAGTGTTTTAGGCAAGCATCCCTAAATGTTTTACTTGACTGAATTTAATTAGACCTCATATTTAATTTTTTTTTAATTCCAAGGAGATTTCTCGCATTGTCCACAGAAATGCATGGATAATTTTGTTAGTGTACACTCGAAAACAAGCTTACACTGCTCGTTTATTTTCTTATTTTTTGGAGTGGAAATTAAAACCCCATAGCTGGGAAAGCACAAGAACTACTGATACATATGCAGGTAGAGGATCTGTCACACTCAAGCAAATGCCTTAAGGGTTGATGTAGTTTTTGGTTTTTCCACAACCCATATTTTGCTGTGGTGGCTTTGTGACCATATCTGATCCTGACTCAAACAACACTAACATGCCTAAGTAGAAATGAGCCTCAATATGGCAATGGAAAAGCCATATTCCTGGATTATCAGTTCGAAACCTCAAGGCAGTCCATCCATAAGGAAAAAGTGGCACCGTGTTCTTCATAATTGGGTTTTCCAGGTTCAAGGAAGCCGTTGATGGATTGAACTTATCCTTTCCAAATCCTAAGACCCAAAAATTATGTCCATGAAGATGCCAAGGATGTGTCTCACTATCACCTCCCATACTTTTTGCGTTCTGCAGTATAATATCCACTGTTTTATTGAATGGCAACCTGTAAATAGATGTGCTAGTTGTAGCATTTGTGTTTTCAGGAATCTTATAGATATTATAGCTATGGTCGTAGTCTTCTGGGGCTGGAGTTGGATCAAAGACGTCTGTTATATTTAACTTGAGTGCAACAAGGTAAGGTGTATCTGGGAGAGCATGTGAGACATTATTTATTGCCCAAACTTTGAAGCCATTGACGATGTTCTGCGTGTTCAAAAGGTGAAGTACTTTATCTGCTGTCTTCGGCGGAGCTGGAACATAACCTCGGAGACCTTTTATGGCAAGACTTTGGTTTCTTTGCGAATCTGTATCGTTCCAAAGAGGTCCAGGTGGTGGCTGTGGTAGGTGCTGAGCATCGAGGGGATTAGGTTCATAGTTTAAAATGGCAAATCCATTCGGAGTTTCAGGTTTTCGAGCAATCACGTTTATGCTAATCCCATAATTCCTCGAATGATTTTGATCGGTAGTGACCAAGACGGAGTATGTCTCACCAGAGTAAATGTACAAGTTATCAGTAACAAACGGAACCACGTGCACCCCATCAGTCTCAACAACAGTCATTTTATGACCCTGCAAAGCAGAATTTCTCATAGAATATTAGAAAAATAAGATCATACAGACTCAACTTTCTTTTCTTTATTGAAGAATAATTACCTCTATTTGGAAACTAAGAGCCGAGAGGGAAGTCAAAGAAGCAATCCTAAATCGATAGGTCTGCTTAGGCTTTACTTTCACCACATCTGGAGTACATTCTGTCCTGCTGCCATTACATTGATCATGGTTTGAGACACCGAGAAGCTCACACTGATACCTCCCTCTTCCATTAATCAGAAGGGACTGAGATGAAAGACAACAAATTAAACCGAACGAGTTATGATTGATTGTCAATTTGTTTTTCAGAAAATCAAATATAGTAGTTTTGAAAATTCCACATCCGACCAGACTTAAGGCCTTGGTAGACTTATATTTATTATTTTTATTTAAAATAATATTATTTTAGTTTTTATTAAAAAAAATTCTTGGTTTTAACATATCAAAGATAGAACCGGATTCTATTCAATCAATTAAGTTATATATCAACTTGTTATGAAATCATAAAAAAATAATTTAAAATAAATCTTTTTCTATATCAAATTTTAAATCACTCAATTGATCCACCGAGATAAGTCAAATATAATGCTACTTGTTAAAATAAAAAAAAAATCCCAAAACAAACATTTTTCTATTTTCACAGAAGTTTGAAAACAAAAACAAAATAATTTTTAATCGAAATGCTTAAGATTCTGTGTCCGGTTTGGAAAAACGACTCTCAAGTTAATTGACTCTGACACACGACACAGTACATGAGAAAACAAAAAAAAAGTCTCATTTTCTTACCTGAGGCTCTCCAATCCAGACATATGGTTTTGAAGACAATTTAACGGCATGTTCATAAGCAGAGTCATGGTACCAATCACTAAGGACAATTTCCCGATCTTCGTAGTGGTAGGGCGTTTCTTCTCCAAGGAGAGGATTTACAGTAATTAATCCATAGAGCCCAGATGATTTTTGCATTCCATAATGCGAATGGTACATGAAGGTGCCTGCCTAAAATTACATTATAAATAAAGGAATTAATTGTGTTCATATACACAAAATATCATATTGTAATTGAAATAATCAGAAATTAATATTACCTGGTCAACAACAAATTGGTATGTGAAGTACCCCCCTGGCATTGCTGCACATTGATTGACTGAATCCGTTCCATCATTCCATCCATTACCAAGCTGCACGCATGCCAATATTTAGATTTTGTAGTGTATTTATTGTGAATTGGAAATAAATTAAGAAACTAAAACAATATTGCAAAAAAAAGTTAGACTCTAGCTAGCAAGCTACCTGCCGGATTCCGTGCCAGTGGATGGCAACATTTTCCATCAACAAATTGTTAAGAACAGTAACGATAATGGTATCGCCTCTTGTTGCATTTATGTGAGGTCCAGGAGTCTGTCCATTAATGGCAATTGCTAGCTTCTTGAAGCAGTCAAGATACTTGTACTCGTACGTCACCTTCCATGTGAGATTGTGGGTTCTAGCCTCCACATTTGGCATTACAGTTGTTAATAAAACGAAGATGCATGAAACCTGCAACTTTGTAAGAATCGCTATGCTGTGTGAGAGCCTAGCCATGCCTTGGTCTTTCTTGCTTTTGATAGCTTGATAAACTTAAGAGCAAGATCACTTTCTTACTTTAATGCTTGTGTAGAACAATAAAACAAATATATATATATATATATATAGCAAGAATTTCCAGGCCAACACAACACACATAAAAAAAATAATAAAAAAAAGGAGAGGAGGGCTTGTTGGGTAGGTGTAGATTGAGGACATTTCAGAATTATAAATAGTTTATATAACTCATAAAGGATACATGGTCTATATCAAATTTTTTTTAAATATTCAATCTTTAAAAAAACTATTTAATATTATTATTAAATTTAGCCAAAGGAGTCAAACTTAAAACATGATTGGTTTAAAAAAAAATCAATCAACTAATAAAGAAAATTCAAGAAATTTAAAAAAAAATAAAATTAACATAAAATAAAATTTTATAACACAACTTTTTATATAAAACAAGATTACAGCGTGTGGGTTTATACATGATTTGATTGATTTGATCGATCTAAAAACAATTTTATTCATTAATAAAAACATTACAAGAATAAAATTTAAAAAGTAAAATAAATAAAGTAATTCAACTTGTTTTTTTTTAACCTAGTTTAAAATTAAATAATATAATAAATTTAAATCAATATATATTATAATAAAAAACAACTCCCATGGTTATTAAAAAAAATTCCGAGAATAAGAATAGAAAAAAAAATGAATGTAAAGTAAAAAAAATAGAAGAGATAGAGAAAAAGGTGCTAAATTGGAAAAAGAAAAAAAATATAAAAAAGGTAATAATATCTCATTGAAAACTACAACCACGTGTGCTAGTCTACGTGAAATACATGGAAGACTGAAATAAATTTAAAGCCATTTATTCAGTCGATAATATTTAGTATATATCGAATCCGATATTTTTTTATTAATCATACTGGTTCATTAGTCTTTGAAAACTTAAATCAACTAAGCAATTGGGTGGTTGTCCCTCATTTAATAGTTACACACTTTACCTTCTCATTTATTGCATCCACATTTTGCATGGAAATTATTTTTTTTTCTACGTAGCTATACCTTCTTCTTTTTTTATGTTTTCTGGTTTACACATTTCAGTCAATCCAAAAGGTATAAATTGAAGACTTTGTGTATATGTGATATTGTTTTGCTTTTAATACTCAATTATTAGCTGGTATTGTTTCGGTGGTTATTTTTTAAAATATTTTTTATTTAAAAATATATTAAAATAAAATTTTTTTATTTTTTAAAATTTGTTTTCAACACCACCACATCAAAATAATCTAAAAATATAAAAAAAATTACTTTGAAACTAAAAAAAAAAGTTCTTTTTTATTCAAAATTATTTTTAAGAGTAAAAGGAAACATGCTCTTAACGTGGTGCCATTAGCTTTTAAATGTGTCTTTCAAACTTTTTTGTGAGGTAAGAGTCCCATTAGAAAATTGTTGAGTTATTGTAAAATAGTGGATGAGAGAAAAAGCAGTCAGCCAGTCAAATTCTATAAAAAAAAATGAATTTTGTGTCAAAATATTTTTTTTTGATGAGATGAATATTATTGGTATGTTTTTAATCTTTAAAATAAAATTTTTCTAAGCTTAATTTTATGTTTCTAAATCAATTTAGCATTATTTTGAACTTAGAGGAGAGAAAAAGCAGTCAGCCAGCCAAATTCTATAAAAAAAATGAACTTTGTGTCAAAATATTTTTGATGAGATGAATATTATTGGTATGTTTTTAATCTTTAAAATAAAATTTTTCTAAGCTTAATTTTATGTTTCTAAATCAATTTAGCATTATTTTGAACTTAGAAATTGGTTTGTTAAGATTCTAATGATGCTTTTAGATGACTATAAGGGAGTATAAGGGAGTAAAAGACGCGTCGTCTATCACAACAAACAATAAAATATCAAGTTTGTTTTTTTTAAAAAAAATATGTTAAAAAAAAAAGGTAAACGCACAAACCTTCTTCTGTTGAGCCAAGTATGCAGGCCTCGTCACTTTTTTTAGTTTTTTTTAATTTTTATTGAAATGCATTATAAAAAATATTTAAAATGATATTTAAATTATTTTTCTATTTCTAATTATTTTTAAATAATATTATAGGTTTTTATGGGAATGATAACAATTTGTTTTTTTAATTATTATGCACATAATATGTAAAAAACAAATCAATTAAAAAATAATTTAAATATCATTTTAAACATTTTTAATAGTTTATATAGTTTTAAGATTTAAATATCCTTTTAAGATTTTTAATAGATTGTTTATATAGTTTTATAACATTTATTAGTTTTTTCCCTTAAAAAACATTAAAAATATTGAGATATTATTTTGTTGTTTAATAAAAAATTACATGATTTAGAAAGACAATTTTGATTAAAAAATATATTTATTTTCAATTATTTTATTCATTATCTTTCTTGCAAATGTTTTTTTCTTTAATTATTTTATTAAATAAAAATGTATTCCAAAAAAATAAAGTTATTTCAACATACTACTTATTGTGTGTGTTTAGTGTTGTGGTGCAATGTATTTTTTAAAAGTATTGTTGACATAAAAATATATTAAAATAATTTTTTATATATTTTTTTATTTTTTATAGTAGCATATTAATTTTTTTTTTTTTAAGCAAACACACTTTTAAAAAGCATATGAACACATTTTCAAAAGCAAAAACAAATTGTGTCGATGTTTGTCGATCATTTAATTGTTGCACACTTTACCTCCCTTCTCATGTGGGCATGTGGTGTGATCATAATTTTAAAACCCGGCGGGTTGATCCGGGACCTGGCTGACCTGAGGCTGGAACCGAGTCGGGTTGATGAAAAAATAAGGTAAGCCATGACCTGGCGTGACCCGGTCGACCCGGTGGTTTGATCCGGAAACCGGACGACCCGGCAAAACCCGGTCAAAAACCCGGTGGTAACCCGTTGACTTTTATTTATTTTCTTATTAAAACGACGTCATTTTAATTTTTTTAAAAATAAAAATTGACCCGGCCGACCCGGTCAAAACCCGGAACCCGGGCCTTGGACCGGGTCAGCCACCGGGCCGAGTTTAAAAACTATGGGTGTGATTGTTTTTCTATTTACATTTTAGTCACTCCAAGAAGTATGAATCAAAGACTATGAGCGTATTTAGTATTGTTTTTCTTTTAAAACTGATACTTTTGGTTTTTTTTTTAATTTAAAAGTAATGTTTGGTTTGGTTTGAAACTAAAGTAGGTATCACTTTAAAAATACAATATAATTATTTAATTTTGATATCTTTTTATCATATCTGAAAACTTAAAACAATAATGGTTGACTAAGCAATTGGGTGTCTGTCCCTCGTTTAATGCTTACACGCTTTGCCTCTCATTTATTGCATTCACATTTTGCATGGATTTTTTTTCTACGCAGCCCCATCCATACCTACCTTTGCTGCTTCATGTCACGCGGACACATTTATTTTTTCGTTTTAAAATTGTGTTAAAAAAATTTAAATTTTTTTATTTTAAATTAATTTATTTTTAATATTTTAAAATTATTTTAACATACTATATCAAAAATAATTTTTAAAAATAAAAAAAATATTAATATGTATTTTAACATAAAAAATTATTTAAAGAATAACAACAACTATATTTCTAAACAAATTCTTCCTATTTTTTTTCTATTTATATTTTAGTTACTTCAGAGAGCACAAATCAAAGACTATATGCATTTTTGGTATTGTTTTACTTTTAAATCTTAATTGATAATACCATTAAGTTTATTTTTTTTATTTTTTTCACTAAAAAAATCTTTATTTTTAGGTATTTTTCAGGTGATTTTAAAGTATTAATATTAAAAATATAAAAAATTATTTTAATGTATTATGAGATGAAAAATACTTTTACCAATCATATTATCAAATACATATTTTTAAATTAATTGACATTTTAATATTTTTATTAAAATTTAAATTTTGTATTAACTTTGCATTGCATGTAAAGTGTTGTTTCTAAAATTATTATAAAAAAATGAAATTGTGCTCCAAATTTTGAAAAGGTAAAAGTAATTTTCATTTTACATTTCAAATAGCTGGACTTAATTAAGATATGAGAACCCTGTTTTTGTGCATGGTTTTCGAGAAAATAAAATTGACAACAAGTTTTGAAAATCAAACGTTTCCAAAAAGATTTTTAATATTTCTAGCATTTATTTTTGTGGAGTCACTCAGGTTCGAGAGTAAAGGCATGGGTGTTTAGGTACGAGCTTGGAGATGGGTCAGGGTGCTCGGTGCCCATCCAGGACTAGATCTAGGGTACTCAAGATTCGGACCATGACAGGTGTTGGGCTTGGATAGGGATTTGGTCCTAGGTGCCTATGGTTCGACAAATATTTTAATTATTATTATTATTATAAAAGCCACTAAAAAACTCAACATGAATGTGTTTTCATGGGAGTTTATGGGCCCTCAATTGGTATTCCTCGTAACCCAAAGGGGTGGCAAAAAATGAAATATTTGGGCCAATGTACATTGAAGCCCACCACATATTTGAAGAATATCCGCATCAACTTAACAACTTGAATCAATCTTACATTAGCTAGCGTCATTTGGCACAATATCATATCATTTCAAACCTTCATTAAAGAATAAAAAAGATATTTGAAAGAGTGACAGTATTATCATATTAAAATAATAATAAAACACAAAAAAAATCAAATATTTTTAAAATGCTAGTTGAAACGTCTTTAAACACACTTGAAATGGTATATAACACAACAATTTGCAAAATAGTCTCCATAGAATATGCACGTATAGTGACAATTCTATGTTTTGGATATCTTTATTGAGAAACCATTGAAAGGCAATTGTGCTATAGAGTTGGTTGTTTAAGGTGCTTAATTTATATTGTTTCTTTGTGTTTCTTCAATTTCGGCGGTTGAATTCTCGGAAATATACACGCATGGAGCACGTTTCTTGTTCTAATTGATTCTTATTTTCCATAGAAAAAAATATTAAAAAAAAACCCTAAACTTGGTCTCTTGTTTTGGCACACGGGAAGACAATGAAATCCTAGCGATTTGGTGTAGATGGTTGACCCTCACGGCCATTAGGAGGTCATTTTATATAACAAGGTTGTCAATTAATCTGAGACATAACAGTGTTGAATTTAATAATAAATAAAAAATTTTATTTAGTAAAAAATTCGAATTCAACTATAACTCGAAGATATTTAGCTAAAAGCCTATTAATTGTATAAAAAAATTAAGTGAAAATATTTTAAATTATTAACTCCAATCTCTATGATTTAATAACTATAAATTGAATTTAGTGATTGTTTATTGTGATTGATTGAAACTAGATTAGAATAAAAATGGAATGTGCGGGATATGATGTATTCACACGCGCACACACACGTATATGTGTATGTGTGTGTGTGTATCATTGACTAATAGTTGCCTAGGATTTGGTAAGAGATTCATGACACGGATGGCAAGGCTGCAATTGAGAGAGATAATAATTAATAAAATAACTACTCCATGGCCATGGTTAATATGCCTGCGATACAAAAGTCAAACCAGCAGGAAAGGGCCAAAAGAACAGGTTAGAGTATTGGAAATTCCTTAGCTCTTTTGCTTTTCTTTTTTTTCCTTTTTCTTTTCCCCCTTTGAAATTATTCAGGTTTTTGGATGGTTGATATAGTTTCTCTTATGCTTTTAAGATTTTTTTAAATTGTTTTTATGTTAAAAAATTAAATTAATTTTCATTTAGTGTTTTCTGATTATTTTAATATGATAGTGTTAAAAATAAAATAATTTTTTAAAAAAATAACTGTGATATATTTTTAAATAAAAAATTATTTTAAAAAATAACATGCATCATAATCACAAACACCATTGATCTACCATCAACTCCTACTTAATTAACAAACATTTTTTTTCTTATTTTAATTTTAAATTTTTAATATTGTTGAAAAGAAAATATATGAGGCGAGTTACATGAATAAATTGGCATATGGCGTTAAAAGAATTGGGATTTTTCTTTGCTACTTTCATATATTATTTCTCTTTTGTCTAATAATAAAAATCATATAATATAGTTATTTATTTGTTCATATGACTCATTTTAAGTTGATATTACTTCCACCTAATAGTAAACACCACCTCCAATACTAAAGCTAAAACTACATATATATATATATATATTACAAAATGAATGAATAAATAAATAATTGTTTTTCCCACCGCATGAATTCTTGATAGAGATGGAAATAAATAACTAAGAATTATTACAGTTATGCCATTATGTATTTTTTTCAAAGAAAAAAATGCGAAACCCAGAACCTTTTTAGAGAATAAAAACAAAAACACCCGTCGGATTATATATGAACGCCATAACATCTATTCACGTTGCTTTCGCATCAAAAGATTTATCATATATTTATATGATTTTACATCTTTGTTGTATCTTATTTTATTTGTTGGTAATGATGATTGCTATCAATGTTACATCATCAATTAATAATACTCAATTATAAATTTTATTTTGTTTAATTGTCAAGGTTAGGGAGTTAAATAAGCATGATAATGACCACAATATGGATTCAAAAATCTTATTTAATTTTATTTGCTGGGGATGGTGATTGATATCAATGTTACACCATCAATTAACACCCCATTAATATAAAGTTTAAGTGGTTTAATTGTCAAGTTTAGTGAGTTGATGTGATAATGACCACTAGATTTATTCTAAAATGATCCTACTTCCATCTACAAAAGAACAATCTTAGATTTTTTTTATTTTATTTTATGGAAGGCGATCTCTCCATGATTCTTTTTTCCTTTAATCCCTTTAAACACATGCCTATTACTTTATGAACTTTGTTGATTAGATGGAATAGCAACAAGAATATTTGGTAGAAACTCTAATTGATAAAAACAAAGAGACATAGAAGTGTGGTGCTAAAAATTGGACATTCCCTTTACTTGGAAGAGGATTGATTTAACTACGAAGAAACAGGAATGAATAAATAAATAAATAATTAGAATGTGTTTCATAAAAATGTAATGGAGTTAGAGATCATTCTAACATTAAGGTGTAATTTTAAAACCTAATTTGAATATATCAATAGACTACATTACTCAAATCATTAATAGAAAAGATTAATTCTAATAAGAATAAAATTATGTTGATTAAATTTTATTTTTTTTTAAAAATCAACAAGTTGCAAATCAATTTTTTTTAATTTTTTTCTTTATTTTTCTTTAACCCAGATTGATTCAAGTTTCGAGTTTAATCTAAATTGTGTAATTCTAATATTTTTATTTAATTTAAAATTCTAAAAAAATGAACTCAATAAGAGAATTTGGGTAAGGTTAACATTACCCATAATCGTTAATCCTTTAATATTTTTTTACTATATCAAAACTAAATTTTGCATCCTCAAAAATGATTTTTTTTCTCATTATCTAAATCTACTTCATGCCAAATGCATTTGAAAAGCAAAAGAAAGTTTCTAGTTCACTAAAAAAAAATGATCCGAGTTAATTATTAATTGGTGGGGGGGGGGTAATTATGTTTCATAAAATTGATGTAAATTTCAATGAAAACATCACCCACTAATCTATGCTAATTAAGAGTGATAAAAAAGTACCATGATAACCAATTATTACTTGCAATCATTCACCATGTTATAGAATTTAATTTAATTTTTCTACTGACTCTTCCTTCAAGGATTTTCATAAGAACAAAAAACAATTAAAATCTTAAAATCTCAAAAAATCCTTGTTTCGACGTGTGGCATCTCCTTAAAAATAATTTATCGGCAATTACATCATTATTCCCTCTTTCATAGAAGTTTCTCTTCCAAAATCACAAATCTTTTCATGTTCCGGTGATCCATTTGAGAAGCTAATTGATACAACAAGAACATGAATTATAGCCCCATCTTAAAAAAAGTCTCATGCTGATATTCAAAAGCAGAAAAGAGTGTTCATGTAGAATTGAAAGGTAGAGACAATAATGAAAAAAAAAACATATATATATATATATATATATATATATATATATATCAGAGAAAAACTTGAGGAGGACTCTCATTAAAGTAATGAAATTGATCGATCACTTCCCATATTGAAAATTCAAGCTCATTTAGCATAACAAGCATTAATTAAAAGCCATCCATAATTGCATGCTAATATCAATAAAACAGTGACTTCCAAATTGACAACTAATCAACCATTAATCCCAATAATGACATTTAACGTACCATCTTATCACCTACAGTGTATTAGAACCCTACAAGGTTTGAAAGAAAGAAACAATCTAATCCAGGTTAGGGTCCAAATATTCCTGTGGACGACAAAATGCTGGCTATTATTATATTTAATTTCCAGTGAAAGATTGCTTTAAGATGGTGTTTCTCAGCATTCTGCATCCTATTTTTTAAAATAATTTTTTTAAAAAACATATTAAAATAGTTCTTGTTAAATTAAACACATTAAAACCATAAAAAATATTAATTTAATACCTTTTCAAACTGAAAATATAACAAGGCTACGGGAAACACTTCACTTTACTCAAGGTTAAGGTCCAAATTTGTGGGTGATAAAATGCTGGCCTGTTGTTATATTTAATTCCGAGTGAATGATTGCCTTCTTGAATTCAAAGCATGGCAATGAAAAGAACAGGCAACCTAAATTTGACTTGCCAATTTTTATTTATTTTTATTTTATTTCCACACAATTGGATTTCAAGAATCAATCTTTTTCGTTTTCTTTCTACTTTAATTATGAGTAATTGCGAGTTGCTGTTAGCACGCAGCCATCTTCCTCTCTCATGCCTTTCACGATTATATATTGTTGTCTTGATTTCTTGTGTTCCAATCCTCCCACGAGTGTTGTGTATTTTGTTACAGAAATATTATTATTATTATTATTATTTACATATATCATTTTAAATAGCATAATATCTCTGCAATAAATGGAGTTTTACAAAAGAAAATTTGGTAGCTCTTAATTATTGTTCCGGGATAGAATAAACAAAGACGATAAATATATTTATTGCATTTTATTATTATTTAAAAATAAAAAAAATCATTCAAAAAATTATTTCAATGACAAATTTATTATATATAATAATAATAATTGATGTAATGTCAGCCTTCCCTGTTTATCTTTGAATCTAGAGTGGGGTTAATTGACATTGTCCTTTTTTCTTTTTCTTTTTATTTTTCTCACTATTAACACTGATTTGGAGATTTGAGTGTTTTTAACTTTGCTTTCTTATGCATCTGATGTGAACAGATTAGGTACAAGTTATTGCAACTTTTGGTAGATGGGAGATCAAATTGATACCTATATGTTAATTTTAAGGTTTGAGGGTTGCTTCTCTTTTTTTATTCATTTTTTTTAATATTACTCGTATGTATTCGAACAAAGGTTGTGTTTATATAATATCTCAGAATGAAAAAACAAAGCTAAAAAAATAAAAACATGTTTGGTTTTAAATATAAATAAATATATAAAAATAATTTAGTTTTTATAATAATCCCGAAAAAAAATTTATGTTGTTTCAAAACAGAAAAGAAATGAAAGTTTGTCCCCTCTTTGTCAATTGTCTCTGTTTTTTATATATATATTAAGATGGTAATTAGACGTTATTAAAAATACTCAAAGTTAAATGAAAATAATAGCAATAATTAAATATAAATTAAACTGGGTATAGTTTATTAATTTTTAATGTGATATTAAGGATCACAAATCTTTTCCCTGTAACTTGTATATTACAAGAATTAGCTTTTGTTTTTCCAATAATCATTTAAGTCATGTAGCATGTCTTTTGACCAAGATGTGCTCACAGAGATGAAGTCCTTGTTTAACTTTTTAAAAGTAGGACAAATTTTGCTTGACAAGGAAACAACCAATGCTAATAAGTTAACCACGATCTTGAATAATGATTTAATTTCCAAGCATATTTTTTTAAAAGAAGGCTGTCAGATTCTGACTCCATATAAGCCCTCCTCACTTACCGTACACAAATCTAAGACCACTGCAAAAGAGATGATGCTTCTGTGAGGTCTGGCAGTATGAGACCTGTTCCAACCAAAGATCTGTTTGTCTGCAGGTTATGGTGCTGTTGGCCCATCCCTTCAAATATTTTCTTATTGTATCTTCTTCTCTGTGGCTTCCCTCTTCTCACCTTCTCCGTGGCTTCCCTTCAGCAACCCACCACTGCAGCCGCCCCCAGTACTACTAACCATCCACCGACAGCTATTCCTTTAAAAGACCACCGCTCTCTCTTTGACCATAGATTTGCCATACCTCTCACTGCTTCTCTACTGCTTCTTCTCTTGCTTGTCATCATCATGGGCTGCTTTCTCGGACTCAGATTCAGACACAAAAGACTTGCCAAGAAGGTTGATGCGGCTTCAAATGGGAGTAATGATCTTGATCCTAAAAAGGAAAAGGATTCTGATCATGGTACTCATGGTTGTGTAAGGAAATACAACTGGAGTGAGATAGAGAAACTGTCAATGAATTTCTCTCAGATTGTTGGATCAGGAGGGTTTAGCACAGTGTACTTGGGCCTCTTGCCTGATTCCAATCTTGGGGCGATCAAGATTCACTGCCCAAGTGACTATCTCAACAGAGTCTTCAAGCAAGAACTAGACATACTACTTCAACTCCAACATGACAACATTGTCAAGCTCCTAGGATACTGTGATGTTCAAGGTTTGTGTCTGGTCTTACTTTAAATGAAACTTTTGGTTGATCGGTTGTTTTTCCAAGTTCTTGTGTGCTAAAATCTCTCTGTTGTATTTCCAGATGAAGGTGCTTTGGTATTTGAGTATGTTTCCAATGGAACCTTGCAAGATAAACTCCATGGCGGGGAAGGAGAAATTAAGAAATCATCAAGTAGTTCAGTGATTTCATGGAGAAATAGAATGGAAATAGCCTACCAACTTGCTCAAGCTCTTGAATATCTACATGAAAAATGTCCTCTCCAAATCGTACACGGTGACATCAAGCCTTCAAACATTTTACTCGATGAGCAACTGAATTGCAAGCTATGTGATTTTGGCTTTGCAAAGATGGGATTTTCTTCTACAATAATGACTTCCAATAATAGGAAGCAAGTGATGATGGGCTCTCCGGGTTACACAGATCCACACTACCTCAGAACAGGAATAGCATCAAAAAAGAACGATGTGTACAGCTATGGGGTCATAATTTTGGAACTTTTGACAGGAATGGAGGCGTTTTGCGAGGAAAGAGAGCAAGGCCAGCTACTGTCATCAATAATGGGACCCATTTTGAAGGACATAATTGCCAGTGATAATGAATGCAAAGCGATGAAGGTGGCAGAAATGGTGGATCCAAGATTGGGAGAAGACTTTGAAGTCAAGGAAGTCAAGGTTATGCTTTCCCTTGCAGCTCTTTGCCTTGGACAGTCTCCAAGTCTTAGGCCATCTGCAACACAAATCTTGAATACTATCAAGGAGAATATAGCTTCCATTTCCTTCTTCTCCACACAGAAAAAAGATTTGTCAAATTGATGATCATATTAAGTGTAGAAACTGTTTGCTAGGAATTACAGGGATGATTTTGATGTATCAATCGGTGTAAATGACATACACATACTAGCTTTTTCCTATAACTTGTTTTCAATATTTTTCACATCATTTATCTGTAACATGCATCCAAGTCATTCTTTGAGGAGGATTGGTAGTTAAGCAAGGACTGGTTCAAGTGACAATGAAAGGCAAAAAAACCAAAACCAATAGAGAACGCGAAGTGCTAAACTCGCCCCCCCATTGCTCTCTACTGTGAACAGAATCGTTTAAAAATTAGTAGCACACGCATCTGAATGCTTTATTATATCTTTTGTCTGGACGGCCGGCCGGCAACCTGCATTATTGCAATTTCCTGTCTTTTCTTAAGCACTTCAAATCCATGCCAGATTCCACAGATTTGGCAGGAAGATTGTTGATGTTTTTGAGAAGCACGTTCAGATGACCACAGGGAAGATTCATTTCATTAATTTTTTAAAAAAGACGAAGTCTCTGTATTTTATTAGCTTCGCTGGTGGAAGTAGTCTTTTCAAATATATAAAAATATGATGCTTTTTGTTCTTGTTTTGAATGAGTAACCAATCTTTACGTGTAACGTGTGGCTAACGTATTTATAGATCTGATAAACAAGTCAAATCTAGCGAAGAAAAATTTGAACATGTTAAGAGTAGAGTGCTATAAACAAAAGCTTGTAATTTTCAATTAAACTGAAGATCACATTCAAATTTGATCGTAAAATTCTTACCTAATTTCAGAGGGGTTGGTTGACAATAATGACCCAAGGCCTTGAGGAATTGTTTAAACTCATTAATTAATTGCCAGATCGTTTGTACCGTGAAGATATTTGAATTCCTTAATCTTTTTTTATTGTTTTTTTTATTAATATTGATGTGAGGTTAATTTTTATATAGTTCGAGTAATCTTATAAATTCTAAATTTAATAATTATAAAAGTTATTATTAATTTTAATGTTTGTAAAACTCAAATTGATAATTTTTATTGAGCAAACCTAGATTATAACTAGTTGAGCTATACCACTCGGAGTTTTTTAAATCTTTTACTTATGATTTATACCGTTTTGTTTTAGAGGAAATCTTTTATATTTATTTTTATTAGAAAAATTAATTAATAAAAAAAAATTATAGTTAAAAAATTTTAATTTAGTTTCTAGAAAAAATATTTTCTTTTTATTTTATATATAAAACACTTTTGAAAAATATTATGTTATTTTCTAATTATATTAAATTTGATTTTTAAACTTTTGATTGTTATATATTTTATTTTATTTTATTTTCAATTCAACCTCTTAGAATTTGATTTAATATGATTTTTATATCAACTTTGGTTCTCATCTTTATTTTTATTATTTTTTTCTCATTATTTTTTTAATTGAAATGTTTTATCTATCAAACTTTGTCGTTATTCATTTGATTTTTTTATTTTATTTAAAATAATTTATGACATTATAATTTTTTTCAATTATTTTAATTATTATTTATTTTATTTGAGATAATATATGAAATTAAATTTTTTTAATTTTATTTTTATTCAATATTTTAATTTATAAGATTTGTTACTCGTTAATTTAATAAACTTGAAAAAATTAATAATTTATTTTTTAGTTTATTTGTTATGATAGTATAAAATATTAAAAAATTATAAACAGCTGGAAATTTGCATTATTGTTTCCTATTTTTTCATCAGCACTTCAAGTCTATGCCAGATTCACGTATGTGGCAAGAAGATTATTGATGTTTTTAAGAAGCTGTTTCAAATGACCCAAGAAGATTCATTTCGTTACTATTTGAAAACGAAGTTGTGTTTTTAAAAGTTTTAAATTATTTTATTTAAAATAAAATATTTATATATATTTTTTAAAATTATTTTAATGTGTTGATGTTAAAAATAATTTTTTTAAAATAAAAAAATTATTTTAATATATTTTTAAATAAAAAATATTTTAAACCACCGTATTATTAAAAAATAAAGTATATCTTAACATTAATTTTTTTTTTAAAAATGAAGTCTCTGTATTTTATTAGCTTCGCTTTTCAAATATATAAAAATATGATCCTTTAGTTTTTGTTTTGAATGAGTAACCAATCTTTATGGGTAAAGTGTTGCTAATGTCCTTATAGATGAGATAAACAAGTAAAAGCTAGCAAAATGATAAAAAATTGAACATGTTACAAGTAATCTTTTATATATATATATATATATATGAGATAAACAAGTAATCTTATTAAACCTTCTTCATCTTCACTGAGATTAAGGTTTGATTTACAAGTTAAGTAGATCAATTTAAGTTAATTTAAATAAATTTTTTTTAAATATAATTACATCAGCATATAAAATAAAATAAATTAGATTTTGATGGGGGTGACGGGATCAATTGGGCCGGTAAGAACATACCAGGTCAACCACTACTTCGGTTTTATTTCATACATAGCTTGCATCGAAGCCTAGGTTTTGAGTTACCGGACTTAATCAAGTTTAATAACACTGCATTGGGCTATTATCCGGTTCTACCATTCGCTGGGCTATTTTAGCATTCTAAACATATTTGACAATTAGGCTGTTTTCAGATAAAAAATGAGTGGGCCTATGGCCCGTTTTTACAAGCTTCTGAAATGGAAATTATATCCAGACAACTAAATCAAGCTGAACTCAAAATCAGCACTACAATTTATAACTGGACTAAGCCTAAAATCAAATTGGATAAAATAAAATAAAATAAATTCACAGTTCTTTAGCCAGTTCCGTTGACCAGGTTAGATAGTTATCGGAAGCATAAAGACAGACAGTGAGAGAGCTGCAGCTGACAACAAAGTGATAATGTCTTGCTCCTTTTTACTGATTCCTACGAAATTCCCCACATTGAATAGTTACAGCAAACACATCAACTCAACTGCTTTGTTGGGTTTCTCTTCTTTTTCTTGTTCGAAGAATAGAAGAAGATCCAATTCCATTGCTACTTCTTTTTCCAGAGGAAGAAGTCTTGGCTGCAAATGTCAGTTGGCAGATATTGCTCCCGTAACCTCTGCTGCCTATGGTGTCATTCTTCTTGGCGGTGGCCTCTTTGCCTGTAAAAAATAAAATAAAAATCTCATCTTTTTTCTTTTTTAGCACTTTATTTCCTTATCTTTGTTTTTCTTATAAAGTTTGCATTTTTGTGAATGAAGTCAGTAAATCAGGAAGCAAAGGGTCGCTCTTTGGAGGGTTGACAGGGGCTGCTCTCATGGGAACGGTAAGTTTTGCTTAAATTTTAATCATCGTTGCTTTATTTAGTTAAAGCTTGGTGTGAACTTTTTGATGCATTAGGAGTCAGCCTTGGCTGATCCTTGGCTACGATACCAATGCCTTATTGGCAGGCTTGTCATCTACTTGACTGCTTGATAGAACTTATTCTGAACTTCAAAAGAGTGTTTGTTGGTTTTAAGATTCCTTTTGATAGTTTGTTCATTTGAAAGGTCAGAGGTAAAGCTAGGGTATTTCTCATGTTAGTGATGATGGGCGAAGCACATTGTTAACTTTGGACTCAACGGCACCGCATAGGCTTCTTCTTCAAGTTCATAGCAGAAGGGTTTTTTAGCACTCATTTATATTAATGATTGGAATGGTTGGTGAGGTCGCTAGCCCCCTTCGTTCCATGCCTTATTTCACAGGGAACCTCAAAGTGGCTCTATTTCATTATATTCCATCCATATCCCAATTCCATTCATTTAATATCCCCTTTCTTTGGTGTCATTGACATAAGAGATGTCGTTTCTAGTCTATTTGTTTCTCTTTCTATATTCTATTTCTATATATATGGAAAGTTTCAAAATCATCATATAATAATCCAGAAATTGCAATAGAAAAGAAAAAAAAATGAGGTTTGTGATGATTTTGAAATCTTTTATACTAGGTAATCTAGTATCCTTATGCATGAAGATAATCAATACGGTTGTTGTGGTCAGACTCTATTATAGATTTCTGACCACATTTACGAGATAATCCACTGAAAAAGGTAGGTCCATAACATAGTTTTTTCCAGTGCAATAAAGTTACATAGTGTCTATTTTTCATTGATAAGGGGGTATTCCATGGGTTTGCCTTGGTATCATGTTCATACCGTCGTATTGAATGATTCCGGTTGTTTGCTGGCTGTCCATATAACACATACAGATTTGGTTGATGGTTGGGCCGGCTCAATGGCTCTATATGAATTAGCAGTTTTTGATCCTTCTGACCCCGTTCTCGATCCAATGTGGAGACAAGGTATTTTCATTATACCCTTCATGACTCGGAACTGCAAATCTTGGTCTCTGTTCTGAATTATGGACTGCACTCCCAAAATTGACCGCCCAATTTATAATATAGGTGTTATACATGCCCAACGAAGGTGTTGGATGAAGGAAAGAAGAATGGATGCTTCTTTTATAGTTTTACTTGCCTTTCTATGGGCTTCTTATTGATTTCACGGATAAAAAACAATAAGCAACCCCAATGAGCAGTCTAAAGATACCATCATTTCAGATACTGAACCAACTTAGCCTTCCCTCCATGTTAAACCTACGATGCCAAGTGGTGTGTACTGTCCCCTGTAATCATACTACAACCCACAATGTACCAAGTTCTAGGTAACTATGAATTCAAACTCTCTTCCTGCCAAATCTGAGAACTTGGATGAAACATAATGGACTGTACATGGAATCATCAAATATTAATCAACTCGAGATGGGAAGTTTTCTGCAATTGCTCTTGAGGGATGTTAATGAAGATGAATGGAAAAGTATTAGATTGGTCTAAACCTGTATGGGCTCGCATGCTAATCAAAAGAAGCTGGAAGCTTTCTCGAAATTAGTAGTGTGTCTGGAGTTGACGGGGTCAGTGATTGGTCCGTTGTATTTAACTGGCCAAGAAATCTTGCAGCATTGAGTACCTTTTTGGTGTTGTTGCGACACTATTGATGGGATTATGTATGCTAAACATGGAGAGAAACAGAGGTTTGTTAGGGCAACTGTTGCTCATTCAAGTATTTATAATCTTCAGTATAGGAATGAATCACTTGACTGCTAGAGCTGGAAGCACTTCAAGCACAGTAGCTATTCTCTATAAGTGCCATGTTCAGATTTGATTCCGCTGAATATTCGAAGCATTCTATGGTCACTGTTATCAAATGAGGTTGTAGTGCAAACATACCTTGTTTCTATTTGAGTGCATATGTTGTTGTTGTTATAGCTTTGCAGAGATGGATTTTATTTCTGCTCTTGGTTCTGCAGAAGATTAGGTGCAGAATTAGAATGGCTACCACTATCAAATAATATGGCAGAGCAAACTTACACGGGCTCTCTTTGAGTGCTTATGATGTTGCTGTCACAGCTTTGCTCAAAGATGATGTTGCTGTTGCGTAAATGGATTGTGAACTTGGCATGCTAGTTTCCTTTATCTTCTTAAGTCTCTAGTTTACTATTTTAAGGTTTTAGTGTCAGTTGTATTTAGCTTATTATTGCTGTTACCTTTTATGCTTAATGCTTTATCCTGTGTAAGTGTTAGCCACCTGCTCTTTTTTGGATAATGGATTTATTTGCCATTCCAAAGAAAAGGAAAAAAAAATAAAAAATCTACAAATTGAGACCTGAAACGAACTTCACGAAATCAATATTTCCAGTACCTCGAAACTCTATTATGAATTATTAGTACTGGACTATTCATAATACATTATGACTAGGCTGAAGGTGGTTCAAACATGTTGCCCATTTATAGTGAATTAGCAATACTAGATTGTTCTTCAGAAACGTGGGGCATGTGTGCATGTGTTTGCAGTCACACATGAACTAGTGTAAACACAAGTTGGAGGTGGTCATCTTTGAATGCTAAATAGGCATTAACAGTGAAACTAATAATCTGAAGTTTATCCCCCCTCCCCCCCCTCAGATATCTGGTTCCTGATAAAAAAGAAGTTTGTGCAACTAAATTGATAGCCAGGCATACCTTTTCCATGTAGGCTTACTTTCTGATGCAAGCTCCAGAGACAAAAGCTATTGGTGATTCCCTCGGGTTTGGATCAGCCTTCCTATTCTCTTCTGTGTTTGGTATGCCTTTTATTTGTTCACCATGTCCTAGATATCTTGTTGTTGGCTCCTATTTAGTATGCACGTTATAATTTGAGAATTTGACGGTTTCTATTGCCTCCTTTTCCTTCCTTTTTTCTTCTACTATTCAGGAATACGATTGGCAGCTACCCAAAAACTGATTCCTTCTGGTCTTCTGCTAGGTCTATCTATCTGTGCACTGGCTGTGTTTATTGCAGCATATTTGCAGGATAGTCTTGTTACTGACCTTGTTTAGTCAATTTATCCTTTGTCATTCTAGTGTATGAGCTTGTGTACCTTCCCTAAATATGCCTCAATAAAGTTTTGATGATCCATGTAAGATCCACCCTAATTTCGACTTACTTTCTTTTATATTTGGAAAAAGCCATAAGTCATACAATGTTGTACTGTATATATGTGTTATGATCTAAGTCGAAGTCTTTATTAAAAAAAGGATGCAATTTGCCCCCATCGGATCAAAATATTCTTGTTTATTCAAAAATGAAGAGATAAAGAAGTCATTATAATTGCCAGAAATACTAAGCCGACCACAGGCACAAAAATGGATCGGCACAGTAAAGGGTTTATAAGAGGTATCTTTAATCTAAATCTGTGTTCTGAGTTGATTTAGAAGCTGATGTGCTTATCAGGTTATTCCTTAATTAAGCAAGTTACTTGAATATAAAACTTTTTAGCAGATCATCTGCATGTATATGGTGATGAGTAATTAATTAAGCAAGTTATTTACGGGATAAAACTTTTGTGATGGACTTGACCAGATCCTATTGCATATAAACAGTAAGCAATATTGTGATTCACCATGGAGAAATGGAACTTTTTTATCAAAATAAAATGAATATATCTTGACATGCTGACATTTCAAGCAATATGTAGAGCCCACTTAATGTGAGCCACAAAATAATTTATATCTGTAAATCAGGGTTTGTGTAGTTTCACTGCATTTGCACTCCTGTTTAAGTTTAACGCCGATCCTCTCTCTAAGGGTTATGGCTTGGAATAAAACATGGTGTTCCCGGTCAAATACCAAAATCCATATGAAATAGAGCTCAGTCTTTTGCTTTTAGGTGATAACCATGAGCTATCTTGTATTTTTTTCTTGTCGGTTGTAGTTTCTTCTCATAGCTTTATTTGTAGTGAATGCCAAGATATGTGTGCTTGACAATGTAAGTGCGGATTTGACAGGATCTGGCCAAAAGGGATTTGTGTTAGTGACCAATGCCTACATTTTTGTCTCGTTACTATTCCCAAGTCAAATAAGATGCATCCCACGCTAGCAAAACAAGGACACAGAAAGTGGAAGGAAATCCATGTCCGTGAGACACTGGTATCTTGTCTTTGTGAAACTCATCCATTCATTTGAAGTACTAGACCCAAGCTTCTAGTGAGAGACTGTTGGTGTTGCTTGGTTCATGATTAGGGTTGGCACTGGTATAAAGTTAATAGGGTGGCAGTGTCCATGGACATTTGAAAAGAGAAGGAACAGAAAGAATGATGTGGTGTATCTTCTACTCAACAAACACATCTTTGAGTTTCTTCCACACAAAACCCCATTAAAGGTTGAAAGAAATTTAAGTATACTTGATGGTCAAACCACTTCGGTGTTTCCCACATGCAATCATTATGGTGCGCAATCCACAACAACTTTTGCACCCAAGAGTTTCTGATCTCAAATTTGATAGTCGGTGGGGGCTAGGACAGAATTATGCCAAAAAATAAGATTAAAGTTGTAAACTTTTCTTCTTATTAGCTTGAAGCACTTGATAGTTGTAGAGAATGTGGGGGTATTCAAAAAGTGCTTTTCATAAAGAAGAAAATGCAAGGATTCTTCCCTTTTGTCTAGGAGAGGAAGTTGGGGTTTGTTTTCTTCCTTGCACAATGGGGAACCGTTCAAACAAAACATTAGCATTGGTATGAAGAAAGGAGGTCTGTGTTCTTTCGAGCATCGACTACGATTGAAAGAGTAAATCACAATGGAGAACAGAAGGGAAAGGAACTATAGATGAGAGAGATCCCGATGGCTTGCTTTATCTAGTCTCAACTTTCATCATTCAAGGCCTCCCCCAGAAAGGCCCTCCACTACATTTTGTCCACAAGTGCTATGCATTGAAACATCCATTTCTTCTGTGCAACTTTTTTTTTTCAGGGAAAGATTTCTGCTAATGGAAGAATCTAGTTACTTGATGATGGGGCATCTTGTTTTCCATACCCAACCAAGAAAACACGAAGGATAAAAGGAGCACGGGGCAGAATTTCCTAATCAATACAAGTGATCTGTACAAAGACATACTTGTTTGTTGTGGCTAGGTTAGCTAAGCGCATTAATCAAGAGAACAAAGTGTGTTTGTGAATGTCGCTAACCGCGTGTCGACCGCACGGTTGGCCGCAAAAATAAATAAACTCTAAAGAAGGTGGTTGTAGATTCCGTAACCGAGTTTTCTAAATCATGTTAATGAAGGTAATAAGATTACTTAAAAGAACCCTTCTGTGAGTGGTGGATGAATCTGGGCACAATTGAGAGTTTGCTAATTATACATTAAGTGCCCATCTAATCATTCTTGAAAGAAATTAGTGCTTTTTATCAACTTGTGATGCTCGACTTGATGTGTTCTCTTTGTGTCTATGGCTATCAATGGCTAAAGCAATTATTTTTTCTTGCAACATTGCCAAAGATCAACGATGCAATGCACAAGTTTTAAAATAAAGATAAAATGCAAAATGCCCAGATTGCCTTTACCTGTGCTTTAAATGTGCATCGATCATCCTATTATAAATAAAGTAAAAGCTTGAATAGGAATATTACTTTTGTTTGATGATGAACTTGAATTCTGGTTTCTCGATGGATTTGTTTAGCATCTGTCCTTAAATTTATAGCCCTTCATAGCATAGAATTCTGAGGATTTCAATGCCTTTTGTGCTTCAAATTTGTTATGAGATTACATTCTAGAATTTCCCTTTTTAATTATTGAACTCTTTTAGTTGATAGCAAATTATTACTCAAAATTTTAATTTATGAAACTCTAAAATATAATTTATATAATATTCCCAACATAAACCACCCAATGCAACCTTTAACTTTATTCTTGGCATGGGATGCTAGATCGGCATATGATAGAGAGTCACTCGTTACCATGCATAGAACATGTATAGGTTTAATATCAATATTTAAAATGATTAGAATAAAAATAATGTGACTTAAACTCATGATTATTAAATTATTAAAAAAAATTAAACTTATAATTATTTGATAACTTAAATTCTTGAAATATTTTTTTAATAAGATATAGTTTATATAATATTGTCTAATTTTTCATTCATGTCATGAGATAAGATATGGAGTTGCTCATCCCCACGCCTAGGTTAAACTGAGGCTCTAGGCTCTAACTAGTAAGGGTGCCTTTGCGTGCACTTGACAATCTCAGCAGATTTCATTATTAATTTTTAGTATTTTAGTGTTTCTGCACAAACAATCAACCATTAATAAAAGAGTTATATCTTCAAGCCAGCATCCACCAACTTAAATTCCAAGAGAAAATAAAATAAAATTATTAAAAAAATTTAATATAATTGAAATTTGTTATTATGGTCATCTTGATGAAGAAGTGAATTATTTGAACTCGGACCCTTGGACTTTGAAGAAACCTAAAAGATATATATATATATATATATATATATATATATATATGATATTTTTAATCAACTTTCATATATTAAAAATAAGTATTAAATCTTTTTTTAACCTGAAAAGGTCACAAAATTATTATAACGCAAGCTGTATCACATAAAGAAAAGAAAAGAAAAGAAAACACAGGGAGGATATGCCGAAGCAGCAGCTTGTGCTTTTTCATGGAGACTTCACAGCATTGGCTTGACATTATTTATACAATAATTCACAGAACATGGCTAAGATATATGTGGTTAACATTGTCCTGCAGCTTCCTTTTCTCTGAAACACTGATCCCAAGTAGAGCTAGTTGCAAAAGTTCAATGGTCATGTGCAATCCAGACAAGAACATTGCAAGCTATTACCATAAACTCTGGCAATTTCACTGTAGTTGTGAAGACAAATCATTATGGATTGTTACTATTTTGCCCCTGAGTGGAGAAAATTAGAGTCTTAGTTTAGCTGCTGGGGGTAATTTGATTTTTTTTATTAGTTTATTGGTCATTGCAAGATCATTTTAGGATATTAGAATCTTTTCTAGATTTTTTTGTATAGTGAAATTATACTTTCACATTTGCAGTCAACAAATTTCTATGCCCTTTACTTAAAAAAAAACGTAATATTTTTTATTTTTATCTTCTTAGACTATCATTAAAATACATTTTTGCTTTAAAAAAAATAAAAAATAAGATATATTTAGAGATTTTTTTTATCATTTCATTTCATGCAGGTTTGTTTATCATTTTCAATATTATAAAGAATATTTTGATATTTTTTTGTTAATTTTTTTTTATTTTAAAAAATTGATGGCACATAGATGTAATTTGTGCCTTTTTGATGACACGTTTAACATCATCTAGTGATCAAAGCTAGTTTTTTGTGGTGCATTTAAAAGTATTATCACATCCTATCCTATTTCTTCTAGCGTGGCATGTGATGGTAGATAATGGGTGTTATTTTCTCTTTTAGTTTTTCAATTTTAGTTTGTATATATTTTATAATTTATTTTTTTTCTTAGCCCTTTTTAGAAAAGGTTTTATGTTTTCAATTCATTTCTTAAATTACAATAGTTAATATTTGTTTTTCAATTTGCTCCTTATTTTTTTGAATTCTGATTTTTTCCTTCATTTTTAATTAAAGTTTTACTAGTTTTCAAAGTTTTTTTCTTTTCAATTTAGCCTTCCAATTTAAATTTTATTCATGCCATCTAATTTATTTATTATTTTTATTTTCACCCTTATTATTTTAATTATAATTTTTTATATGTTTGATTTTTTTTTCAATTTCATTCTTCAATATTTGATTTGTTTATAATTAGATTTTGTGGTTTTTTTATTTGTTATGCTTCTGATTTAATGATACAAGTCATAAGTTTCAAGAGTTAATACAACTAAGAATCCTTTTTTCATCATTTTGTTTTACAATTTTATCATTTTACATCATTTTTTTTATAAAAAAGTTGGTTTTGTGGTTATCTTTAATTTTTTTCTATCAATTTATATTGATCTCATGACTTAAATAATAAGTTTTACATGTTTTTTTTATAATGGTTTTTTTTCTAGATGTTTTGTTTTGTATTTATTTTTTAAAGATTTTTCTATTTTATACAAATAAGCTTTATTTTATAAAAAATAATTATTTGAAGTAATATTTTTAATATGTTCGGCATTATATAATTTTTTTAATTTTTTAATTTATTTTAATAAATAAATTCAGTAATTACAAAAGGGAAGATAATGAATACATTTATATCACTTGTCATCTTCTTTCTTTTTTTATTGCTATTAAAGATTACCGTGAAATCATACTCATGAGTGCACTAACTAGCAAATAATTAAAAGAATAGAACCACCAATTCAAATATGGTTTTGTTCTGTTTTTTCATGTAAATTACTTCTTTTTTTTCTTTTTTTTCTTCAGGCTGTAGGTTCCTGGAATTGAATCTCTAAAAGATTAGCAGTATAGAGCCATTATAACATGAATTGTTTTTTTTTTATAAAGGCAGAAAAAAAAAGGGGAAAGTGAAAGGAAAAAACAAAACAAAGGGAACCCAACGGAATCTAATCAAACAGGGGGGCTTGCTTGTTTAGGAATGGTAAGTGAGATGCTTTTATAAAGATATTCTTGAATTGAAATATATATAAATAATTTTTAAAATTATTATATTAAAATCATTTTAAAAACATCTATTAATGAAAGATACTTAAAAAAATAGATTGAAATACATAAACAAATGCTAAATTATGGTGCTAAGGAAAACAAAAGGCAGCAAACAGATTCCAAAGGTTTTTTTTTTTAAATAATAATAATAAAATAAAGTGTAAAGTGCAGGATTGTAATAGATTAAGACAAATAGTAGAACAAGAGAACAAGTGAACCTTAATAAAGTTGAGGTACATTCCGGAGTGGTTCCTTGTGGGTCAAATGATCAATTATGCATAATTACTAGTGCTCCGCTACATCTTAGTTAAGTTTGCAACAATCTCTTTAGTACTTATTTTGTATGATGTTAGAGCATCTTCAAGGAGAGAAGATAAGTCACCTAGAAGAATCGCGTTGATTATATGAATTTTTAATTAATTTAATATTAGGGAAATAAAATTAATAAAATAAATTAAAATAAAAAAATAAATAGAGAAACACTATAGTAATTTATAGTATTTCATAAAAAAATTTAAAATTATAATTTTTAAACAGTTTGATATTAAAAAATAATTTTGCAAAAAAATTATAACAAAAAAATAATGTGGTGAAATATTATAGCACTCAACGGTGTAAAAAACTCATGTGGGAAAAAAAACTTAAAAAAAATATATAAGTCTTTTCACTATGTACTGTATTGTGCAGTTCATAGTAAAAGGTGTAAAAAAAAATTAAAAACATCAGTTTTTTCACTATGGACTATATACAATATAAAAATATTAAATTAAAAGTGAAAAACTAATGAGAAAAAAAAATCAGAATTAACTGAGTTAACCTGTCAAATCAGGTTGACCCGTCAAACTTAAGATCTGTGTCATAGATATGTATCATAAAAGTATGATAACTAAATAAAAAAAATATTAATAAACTAAATTTAAAAAAAGGTTAATTAAAAAGGAAAAAGCAAAGAGAAAAAAATATATAAGAAAAAAAACTAATGAAGAAAAGGAAAAAAATCCGAATTAATTGAGTTAACCCATAAAATTGAGTTACTCGTTAAACTTGAAATCCGTGTCATAAAAATTTGATAATTAAATAGAAATAAATTTAATACCAGCAAACTAAATTAACAAAAAAAATTAATCAAAAAACAAAAAACAAAGAGAAAGAGAAAAAAAACTAAATGCATCAGCTTTTTCATTGTAGATTGCATTGTGTAGTCCACAGTAAAATGTTTAAAAAGAAAAAAAAAACAAAGGTGTATGCCACGAGTTAATTTTTTTCTTTCACAAAAACTATCAAAAAATACTAAGATCTAAAAATGTTAGGTCTTTATGCAAAAATATACCTAGTAGTCTTGGATCTAGTTGCAATGATTGATCCAATAATAATATTTATAATATTAATAAAAATATTAAACTTACATAACCTAATTTTAAGTGAGTCTGACTGTAACACCGAATCCAAGAGTCTCGGATATAGATCTGGCTGTAAAGTTGTGTCATAAAAGTGTGATAATTAAATAAATTAATTAAAAAAACAATAAAAAAAACTAGAGAAAAAAGAGAAAAAAATCTTAATTAACTGGGTTAACACTTTAAATCAGGTTAACCCATTAAACTTGAGATTCACATCATGAAAGTTTGATAACTAAATACAAAATAAATTAATGAGTTAACCCATAATTAACTGGGTTAACTCGTCAAACAAAGTTTATCCATCAAGTCCTGAATACATATCATGAAAGTGTAATAATTAAATAAAAAAGATTCAACATTAATAAACTAAACTAAATGAAAATAGTTAATTAAAAAAAAGCAAAAAAATAATAATTTCAGGTTAACTCTTTAAAACAAGTTAACTTATGAAACTCGGGATTCGTGTTATGAAAATTTAATAACTAAATAAAAAATTTAATATTTAAAAACTAAATTAAGCAAAAAAATACTAAGAAAAAAACAAAGGAAAAAAAAACCTTTAAGGCATAAAAAAATAAAATAAAAATTCAAAATTTTAAATAAAAATTATTCAACATTTTACTGTAAATTATACTATATAGTGCAGAGTAAAACACTGAACAATTTTAATATATATTATAATTAATATATAAAATAGATTAAAGTGAAACACATAACTATAATAGAATACAATTACATATAATATATTCAATAACTTAAATTTAATTTTTTAAATTAAAATATTTTTATTAAAATTAATCATCAATATCATAAATTTAAATTTCATCACTTTTATTTTTTATAATTAAATTAAATAAAATTAATTACAAAATAGTAATCAACATCCACAATCTCAAAAGCTTTCACATATTAAAAATATATTATAAGATGATAAAGTTTTTTTAAATAATTTAAATGTAAATTTTTGAATTAAAATGATTATTTGAAAATATTTATGTTTTTGAGATTTTCTTTTTATATGTTGTTAAATTTCATTTATTTTTAATTTGAATTAAAAAATAGAAAAAAACCTAATACATTTATTCCCGGTATACAAAATTGGTTAAAATACAACTCAAAACAGGCCCCTCTCCCTTTACATGCTTTTATATTTGTATCTGTCGATCGATCGAGGCATGATTGTATTTAGTGACCAGATGCCTTCACGTACGAAAGTCCATTAAAATAATGGGACTTTTGTAATTTTGTGGTTTATTATTGAGGAGAAGGCAGGATGGTTCCTTTTCTTTTGAATTATTTTTAGCAAAAAGATGCCATCACACAGCATGATCTGATAGCTACTTCCCCTTTGCATTGACATGTGGTGTTCACCGTCACGTGTTGCAGTGTATAATTTTTATTAGGGGTAAAAAAAATAAAAATAAAAAAATCTATTAAACTGGAAAAATAAAATAATAATAATAATAATAATTGAATTAATAAAAAATAATTAAATTAATTTTTTTAAAAACTGGTTTAATTTGATAAATCTAAAAAATTGGTTTGATTTAATAAATTTAAAATTAAAAAACTAAACTAAATAAAATTTAAATTTAAAAAATCATGCTAAATAAAAAAAAAATTAATTTAAATTGAAACAGGTTGTTTTGAGCTGATTTTTATTTAAAAAAATTAAATTAAAATTAATTAATTTGAATTAGTTTTAATTTGGTTTTTAATTAATTTGATTTTTTATAAAAATTAAATTAAATTGAAAATAATTATGTTTAAAATTTATTTTTTAAAATTATTAATATAAATTTCATAACATTAAAAATTTATATAATTATTAATTTAAAATTTATAAAATTAATTAAAATACTGCCAAGCTGCCCTCTACCAACAACGTTAATAATAATAATAAAAAGAACTGTTAAAGGATGATGGCCGTGCATTTGACTTGCTCTTGATAAAATATGCATTGTTCTGTTCTTACACTTTGTGGGAGCCTCGAATTGTGTATAAAAAGTCGACATAGCATTAATATTTGGCACACACATTCACTCACTCTCTGCCTAACCTCCTTGCCTTGATCCCTTGTTGAATCCCAATCTCTTCTCAGCTCTTGTTTCTTCTTCTACCTCTTCTTCTTCACCTTCTCTACATGGTCTGTGTTATAGAGCTTGCTTTGCTGTAGTTTTGAAGCTGGATAGGTCTATTTTCATCGTTCTTCCTTAGCCAGACCTTTATAAAAACATTCAAAGCATGTAGGCTTTTGCATTCCCAGAAAAACCCACCAAAAAAGAAAAGAAAAACAGAGAGAGAGAGAAAAGATTTTCAAGTTTTGTCTATGCATAGAGCTTGCCTCCCTTCTCCTATTCCTTAGAAGAAATTTTATAAAAACCAGTAAAGCATGTAATTGTATTTCTTCTTGATTTCCATCATTACCCAAAAAAACAAAAAAAAAAATAGTTGTAGAGATTTATTATGTTTCCATATTAGGAGATCTATAGAGTTGTTGATCGTCCTAGCAACTTATAATCAAAAACCAAGAGGAAAAAAAGTTTGAAAGAGGAGAATGCCGGAGTCAGAACCTGGAACGCCGGCGGTGTCGGCACCGAATACGCCGGGGACGCCTGGAGGGCCACTTTTTACAGGGCTAAGAGTGGACTCGCTATCCTATTCAGATAGGAAAATAATGCCGAAATGCAAGTGCTTGCCCGTCACTGCTCCGACTTGGGGTCAACCCCACACTTGCTTCCTTGATTTTCCTGCTCCTGATGTTTCTCTTACTCGTAAGGTAATCTCTTCTCCCTATCACTTAAAACTGAGTGATATTCCGGTAGTTCAAGCTTTTTAAATTACTTTTTATATCGATGTTGTGTTTATGGTTTTAATATCTTGATGTAAAAAATACCGAACACACACTAAATTATCATTATGTTTGATATTCCGGGCGGTGGGAGATTGTATTTTTATCCACAGAGTTTGCATTTTGTTTTTACCAAAGGACCTCATTGATTTGATGCAATAAGAGAGTGATGAAAAAGTTTAGGCACGCTCCAATTATCAGCCTCCGACAGGCTACTAACCACCCAAATTTTAAAGTCTAAGTGGGCCGTCGGTGAAAAGCCGAGTTGGTGGCCGTAAGTCTGAATGCATGTGATGGCCTGGCTCGTAGGGTTTTTGTTTTTTTAATTATTATTACTAGTCACAAGTCAAATGTTGTTGAATAAATCTTAGGTGTATATGTATTAATAACACGATGCAAGTATTTTTATAAGAATATATTTACGTTTTCCTGATTCTTTCTGATATTTTTTACATCTATCTATTAAAATTATCTAAAAATATTTTTAAAACAACTCAAGCACACCCTCAAAGAATTATTAATCATAGCTAAGCTCAAAACTTCAAATTTAATTTAATTTAATTGCATGGGAAATTGTTATGGCATTTTTCCAGTGTGGTACCATCTTCCACCACCCTTGAAAAATTATGGTGAAATCAGGCCATAAAATTTCTTGATTTGTCTTCATGACCACTAGGTGATCAGCTTGCATGATCGTTTTGGTAAGTTAAATATGGTTTTCAAATTAAATAATATCAGAAAATTAAACTAAGATGAGGTTGGGGAATTTGTGTTCTAGATTTATTCTAATAATTTTTCTATAGTACCTTAAGTTTGTGGCTGGAAATAAAACAGGTGACATAGGTGAAAAGGATAAATATGAGTAATTTTTGTTTTGAAAACTTTCCAGAAGGCCAAAAAATTTAAAAAATTAATGAATTGAATTAATGTGTAGTCCTGGAAGTTGAAAAATATAGTTGAGGACCTGAATAAATTATAATCTTGAAATCATCTTACCTGCTGAATAGAGTATGGTTTGGAGCAACATCATCATGTGCTACAAGATAAGATGTTTATCTGTCTCTTGATCGAGGACAAGCTAATCAAACATTAGAAGAGTAGGATTGGAATTAATGACCTTTCTATAGTGTTCGCGAGTATAATAGTTTTTTTTTAAATTAATATTTTGAGTAATTCTTAATGATTTTGATATATTAATATTAAAAATTAAAATAATAAATAAATTATTTTAATATATTTTTAAATAAAAAATACTTTTAAAATAAAAACATCATGCAAAATAATTCTTAAACACACACTTAATCATTTGGTTTTATATAGAGCCAATTCATTTGTAGCTAAATTATTAACCTCCCTTTTGTTTTCTCAAATTATTTTGAATGATTCATGATAATCAATCCTGTTATGTTCATTCCAAATGAATTTTTCAAGTAATATCAACAATTGATGATTGATTCCAAGTGGGTATCAAGCGTTTAATTAGTATACCAATAAATAGTTGAGACATTATTCCAGAAATTAATTAGGATTGAAATGAAAGAATAAAATAGTGCACAATGCATTAATTGAACTGGTTGCCTTTCATCATAAAGTAATGATTAAAAACACATCATTGATTCCAAGAGGATTTAAAAATTGATTATTTGAAGATTAAAAATTGATTACAATTAATCGGAGCAAGCATTGTTTAAATATGTATTGTTCTTGAGTTTTAGAAAATTAGAGATTTTAAGTTCATCATTGCATTGTAAATATTGATTTTGGTTCAATGCAGC
Organism: Populus euphratica; assembly: GCF_000495115.2. Taxonomy (NCBI): domain Eukaryota; kingdom Viridiplantae; phylum Streptophyta; class Magnoliopsida; order Malpighiales; family Salicaceae; genus Populus; species Populus euphratica. Next base: position 747,271 of record NW_011499920.1, read on the forward strand.
TCGGAGCAGAATTTGTGGGAACCTTCATCCTGATATTTGCAGCAACAGCAGCACCAATAGTGAACCAAAAGTATAATAGTGCGGAAACGTTGATTGGAAATGCAGCTTGCGCAGGACTGGCAGTGATGATCATAATCCTATCAACTGGGCACATTTCTGGAGCCCATTTGAATCCATCACTCACCATTGCCTTTGCAGCTCTACGCCACTTCCCTTGGGTGCAAGTTCCTGCCTACATTGCAGCACAAGTGTCAGCCTCCATCTGTGCTTCTTTTGCTCTTAAAGGAGTCTTCCATCCCTTCATGTCTGGTGGCGTTACTGTTCCATCTGTGAGCACTGGCCAAGCTTTTGCACTCGAGTTCCTCATCACTTTCAATCTCCTGTTTGTTGTCACTGCCGTCGCCACGGACACTCGTGCTGTAAGCATTTTACCCATGAGTTGCATCTTATCTGCATTCTGCATGAGCATACTCGCGCACGCATCTATGTCAGCTTACATGTTGTCTCTTTAATGGACAGGTGGGAGAGTTGGCAGGAATTGCAGTTGGAGCTACGGTTATGCTGAACATTCTTGTTGCAGGGTGGGTTAACTCTAATCAACCTCTTCTTTCTTTAGTCATTCATTGATTCATTTTTGTAGTTCTTAGATAATTTCTGGAAGGGTGTAAAACTCAAAATGCCCTTAGCGTACCTTGAAATTTCTTTTAGGCTATTTATGCTTTGATTATTTCTTTAGTTTCGAATAATTTTAAAGTGAAATTCTCTTCTTTTAAAATAAAAAATACAGAGAAATATATATTTTCTGTTTTTATTATCCAATAACTAAACTTCATCTATAAAATATTTTTTATTATTTCAGAATTTGATTTTGAGAATATTATTGGTTGGTTGTGAAAAAAAGAGGAAAGAAGTTTGAATTAATGCAAGTTGAAAAATGCACCCAAAATTCTACCTAAAGACCTTGCATTCTCAAAATTATTTGCAGTAGCAAATTGTCATCTTGCTAATAATACAGGGGCCACCCTTCAATAATATAATAGGAAAGAGCCTAAACTGTCCTATCTGGTAGCGCCACCACTTCTCTGTGA